>NW_017212691.1:0-16331 GCF_001704415.2 Capra hircus
TCAGGTTCCGGCACCGATCCACAAAGGTCTTAGGCCCGGCATCGAGGGAAGGAATCCCCGAGAGCCCCGACAACTCGCATGGGACTGGCCTTTTCCTGAGGCCACCAGAGCGGGTCCCTGAGGTCCCGTCGTAAGTCGAGAGCACCTGCCGCAACTGAGAAAATCCAGGAGGTTCTCCCCTTCCAGGCGAGATGAGGCCCATTTCCGCTGAGCGTTCTCGAGGCTAATCACACCTAACCTCTGGAACTTCAAAGGGTCCTTCACACCCTTGCTGCAACTCAAGAAGTTCCCCGACATACCTCGTCTCCACTCGAGAGGAAGCAGCGAGAGTCCGCGCCACATCCAGAGGAGCCCCGTTTCCGCCTCCTAGCTCGAGAGGAGGTATCCTTTCCCTGCGTGGTCGGGAAAGAATTCCTGGCGTTCCCGTCGCATCTCAAGAGGAGCGGCTCTCCACAGGAAAGGCGAGAGGAACTCCAGGGTCGTGCCACCATTCCCAGAGTCCCCCAGATGTCTCAGTCACATTCCAGGGAAACCTGTTTTTCCCTGCACTGCCTGCGACTTTCAAGCCGAGGATCGACTCACACCACGGTGGCACGTGGACAGCCCTGTGGGAAAGCCTCGTGGGAAAGCCTCGTGGGAAAAGCCTCGAGGGAAAGCCACAGATCCCTTGATCCACGCGAAGGGAAGCGCTGACACTGCTGCTACAGCTCGGGAGGAAAGCGCACAGTGCATGCCCCCACTCGAGACGAGGACTGACTCCCCTGGGGAGTACTCCAGAAGTACCCCAAGATCCATGTCAGCACTGGAGAGGAATCCTCAGGTTCCGGCAACCGACTCCACACAAGGTCTTAGGCCCAGGCATCGACGGGAGAGGAATCCCGAGAGGCCCCGAGCAACTCGCATGGGGACTGGCCTTTCCTGAGGCCACCAGAGCGGGTCCCTGAGGTCCCGTCGTAAGTCGAGAGCACCTGCCGCAACTCGAGAAAATCCAGGAGGTTCTCCCCTCCAGGCGAGATGAGGCCATTTCCCGCTGAGGCGTCTCGAGGCTAATCACACCTAACCTCTGGAACTTCCAAAGGGTCCTTCACACCCTTGCTGCAACTCAAGAAGTTCCCCGACATACCCGTCTCCACTCGAGAGGAAGCACGAGAGTCCCGCCCACATCCAGAGGAGCCCCGTTTCCGCCTCCTAGCTCGAGAGGAGGGATCCTTTCCCTGCGTGGTCGGGAAGAATTCCGGCGTTCCGTCGCATCTCAAGAGGAGGCGCTCTCCACAGGAAAGGCGAGAGGAACTCCAGGGTCGTGCCACCATTCCCAGAGTCCCCCAGATGTCTCAGTCCATTCCAGGGAAACCTGGTTTTTCCCTGCACTGCCTCGACTTTCAAGCCGAGGATCGACTCACACCACGGTGGCACGTGGGACAGCCCTGTGGGAAAGCCTCGTGGGAAAGCCTCGTTGGGAAAGCCTCGAGGGAAAGCCACAGATCCCTTGATCCACGCGAAGGGAAGCGGTGACACTGCTGCTACAGCTCGGGAGGAAAGCGCACGTGGCATGCCCCCACTCGAGACGAGGACTGACTCCCCTGGGGAGACTCCAGAAGTACCCCAAGATCCATGTCAGCACTGGAGAGGAATCCTCAGGTTCCTGGCACCTGACTCCACACAAGGTCTTAGGCCCCAGGCATCGACGGGAGAGGAATCCCGAGAGGCCCCCGAGCAACTCGCATGGGGACTGGCCTTTCCTGAGGCCACCAGAGCGGGTCCCTGAGGTCCCCGTCGTAAGTCGAGAGCACCTGCCGCAACTCGAGAAAATCCAGGAGGTTCTCCCCTCCAGGCGAGATGAGGCCCATTTCCGCTGAGGCGTCTCGAGGCTAATCACATCTAACCTCTGGAACTTCCAAAGGGTCCTTCACACCCTTGCTGCAACTCAAGAAGTTCCCCGACATACCCGTCTCCACTCGAGAGGAAGCACGAGAGTCCCGCCCACATCCAGAGGAGCCCCGTTTCCGCCTCCTAAGCTCGAGAGGAGGGATCCTTTCCCTGCGTGGTCGGGAAAGAATTCCCGGCGTTCCGTCGCATCTCAAGAGGAGGCGCTCTCCACAGGAAAGGCGAGAGGAACTCCAGGGTCGTGCCACCATTCCCAGAGTCCCCCAGATGTCTCAGTCCATTCCAGGGAAACCTGTTTTCCTGCACTGCCTCGACTTTCAAGCCGAGGATCGACTCACACCACGGTGGCACGTGGGACAGCCCTGTGGGAAAGCCTCGTGGGAAAGCCTCGTGGGAAAGCCTCGAGGGAAAGCCACAGATCCCTTGATCCACGCGAAGGGAAGCGCTGACACTGCTGCTACAGCTCGGAAGGAAAGCGCACGTGCATGCCCCCACTCGAGACGAGGACTGACTCCCCTGGGGAGACTCCAGAAGTACCCAAGATCCATGTCAGCACTGGAGAGGAATCCTCAGGTTCCGGCACTGACTCCACACAAGGTCTTAGGCCCGGCATCGACGGGAGAGGAATCCGAGAGGCCCCCGAGCAACTCGCATGGGGACTGGCCTTTCCTGAGGCCACCAGAGCGGGTCCCTGAGGTCCCCGTCGTAAGTCGAGAGCACCTGCCGCAACTCGAGAAAATCCAGGAGGTTCTCCCCTCCAGGCGAGATGAGGCCCATTTCCGCTGAGGCGTCTCGAGGCTAATCACACCTAACCTCTGGAACTTCCAAAGGGTCCTTCACACCCTTGCTGCAACTCAAGAAGTTCCCCGACATACCCGTCTCCACTCGAGAGGAAGCACGAGAGTCCCGCCCACATCCAGAGGAGCCCCGTTTCCGCCTCCTAGCTCGAGAGGAGGGATCCTTTCCCTGCGTGGTCGGGAAAGAATTCCCGGCGTTCCCGTCGCATCTCAAGAGGAGGCGCTCTCCACAGGAAAGGCGAGAGGAACTCCAGGGTCGTGCCACCATTCCCAGAGTCCCCAGATGTCTCAGTCCATTCCAGGGAAACCTGTTTTCCCTGCACTGCCTCGACTTTCAAGCCGAGGATCGACTCACACCACGGTGGCACGTGGGACAGCCCTGTGGGAAAGCCTCGTGGGAAAGCCTCGAGGGAAAGCCACATGATCCCTTGATCCACGCGAAGGGAAGCGTGACACTGCTGCTACAGCTCGGGAGGAAAGCGCACGTGCATGCCCCCACTCGAGACGAGGACTGACTCCCTGGGGAGACTCCAGAAGTACCCCAAGATCCATGTCAGCACTGGAGAGGAATCCTCAGGTTCCTGGCACCGACTCCACACAAGAGTCTTAGGCCCCGGCATCGACGGGAGAGGAATCCCGAGAGGCCCCGAGCAACTCGCATGGGGACTGGCCTTTCCTGAGGCCACCAGAGCGGGTCCCTGAGGTCCCCGTCGTAAGTCGAGAGCACCTGCCGCAACTCGAGAAAATCCAGGAGGTTCTCCCCTCCAGGCGAGATGAGGCCCATTTTCCGCTGAGGCGTCTCGAGGCTAATCACACCTAACTCTGGAACTTCCAAAGGGTCCTTCACACCCTTGCTGCAACTCAAGAAGTTCCCCGACATACCCGTCTCCACTCGAGAGGAAGCACGAGAGTCCCGCCCACATCCAGAGGAGCCCCGTTTCCGCCTCCTAGCTCGAGAGGAGGGATCCTTTCCCTGCGTGGTCGGGAAAGAATTCCCGGCGTTCCCGTCGCATCTCAAGAGGAGGCGCTCTCCACAGGAAAGGCGAGAGGAACTCCAGGGTCGTGCCACCATTCCCAGAGTCCCCCAGATGTCTCAGTCCATTCCAGGGAAACCTGTTTTCCCTGCACTGCCTCGACTTTCAAGCCGAGGATCGACTCACACCACGGTGGCACGTGGGACAGCCCTGTGGGAAAGCCTCGTGGAAAGCCTCGTGGGAAAGCCTCGAGGGAAAGCCACAGATCCCTTGATCCACGCGAAGGGAAGCGTGACACTGCTGCTACAGCTCGGGAGGAAAGCGCACGTGCATGCCCCCACTCGAGACGAGGACTGACTCCCTGGGGAGACTCCAGAAGTACCCAAGATCCATGTCAGCACTGGAGAGGAATCCTCAGGTTCCGGCACCGACTCCACACAAGGTCTTAGGCCCCGGCATCGACGGGAGAGGAATCCCGAGAGGCCCCCGAGCAACTCGCATGGGGACTGGCCTTTCCTGAGGCCACCAGAGCGGGTCCCTGAGGTCCCCGTCGTAAGTCGAGAGCACCTGCCGCAACTCGAGAAAATCCAGGAGGTTCTCCCCTCCAGGCGAGATGAGGCCCATTTCCGCTGAGGCGTCTCGAGGCTAATCACACCTAACCTCTGGAACTTCCAAAGGGTCCTTCACACCCTTGCTGCAACTCAAGAAGTTCCCCGACATACCCGTCTCCACTCGAGAGGAAGCACGAGAGTCCCGCCCACATCCAGAGGAGCCCCGTTTCCGCCTCCTAGCTCGAGAGGAGGGATCCTTTCCCTGCGTGGTCGGGGAAAGAATTCCCGGCGTTCCCGTCGCATCTCAAGAGGAGGCGCTCTCCACAGGAAAGGCGAGAGGAACTCCAGGGTCGTGCCACCATTCCCAGAGTCCCCCAGATGTCTCAGTCCATTCCAGGGAAACCTGTTTTCCCTGCACTGCCTCGACTTTCAAGCCGAGGATCGACTCACACCACGGTGGCACGTGGGACAGCCCTGTGGGAAAGCCTCGTGGGAAAGCCTCGTGGAAAGCCTCGAGGGAAA
The DNA here is from genome assembly GCF_001704415.2 of Capra hircus. NCBI lineage: Eukaryota > Metazoa > Chordata > Mammalia > Artiodactyla > Bovidae > Capra > Capra hircus. Next base: position 4,729 of record NW_017212691.1, read on the forward strand.
GCCACAGATCCCTTGATCCACGCGAAGGGAAGCGTGACACTGCTGCTACAGCTCGGGAGGAAAGCGCACGTGCATGCCCCCACTCGAGACGAGGACTGACTCCCCTGGGGAGACTCCAGAAGTACCCAAGATCCATGTCAGCACTGGAGAGGAATCCTCAGGTTCCGGCACCGACTCCACACAAGGTCTTAGGCCCCGGCATCGACGGGAGAGGAATCCCGAGAGGCCCCCGAGCAACTCGCATGGGGACTGGCCTTTCCTGAGGCCACCAGAGCGGGTCCCTGAGGTCCCCGTCGTAAGTCGAGAGCACCTGCCGCAACTCGAGAAAATCCAGGAGGTTCTCCCCTCCAGGCGAGATGAGGCCCATTTCCGCTGAGGCGTCTCGAGGCTAATCACACCTAACCTCTGGAACTTCCAAAGGGTCCTTCACACCCTTGCTGCAACTCAAGAAGTTCCCCGACATACCCGTCTCCACTCGAGAGGAAGCACGAGAGTCCCGCCCACATCCAGAGGAGCCCGTTTCCGCCTCCTAGCTCGAGAGGAGGGATCCTTTCCCTGCGTGGTCGGGAAAGAATTCCCGGCGTTCCCGTCGCATCTCAAGAGGAGGCGCTCTCCACAGGAAAGGCGAGAGGAACTCCAGGGTCGTGCCACCATTCCCAGAGTCCCCCAGATGTCTCAGTCCATTCCAGGGAAACCTGTTTTCCCTGCACTGCCTCGACTTTCAAGCCGAGGATCGACTCACACCACGGTGGCACGTGGGACAGCCCTGTGGGAAAGCCTCGTGGGAAAGCCTCGTGGGAAAGCCTCGAGGGAAAGCCACAGATCCCTTGATCCACGCGAAGGGAAGCGTGACACTGCTGCTACAGCTCGGAGGAAAGCGCACGTGCATGCCCCACTCGAGACGAGGACTGACTCCCCTGGGGAGACTCCAGAAGTACCCCAAGATCCATGTCAGCACTGGAGAGGAATCCTCAGGTTCCGGCACCGACTCCACACAAGGTCTTAGGCCCAGGCATCGACGGGAGAGGAATCCCGAGAGGCCCCGAGCAACTCGCATGGGGACTGGCCTTTCCTGAGGCCACCAGAGCGGGTCCCTGAGGTCCCCGTCGTAAGTCGAGAGCACCTGCCGCAACTCGAGAAAATCCAGGAGGTTCTCCCTCCAGGCGAGATGAGGCCCATTTCCGCTGAGGCGTCTCGAGGCTAATCACACCTAACCTCTGGAACTTCCAAAGGGTCCTTCACACCCTTGCTGCAACTCAAGAAGTTCCCCGACATACCCGTCTCCACTCGAGAGGAAGCACGAGGTCCCGCCCACATCCAGAGGAGCCCCGTTTCCGCCTCGTAGCTCGAGATGAGGGATCCTTTCCCTGCTGTGGTCGGAAAGAATTCCCGGCGTTCCCGTCGCATCTCAAGAGGAGGCGCTCTCCACAGGAAAGGCGAGAGGAACTCCAGGGTCGTGCCACCATTCCAGAGTCCCCCAGATGTCTCAGTCCATTCCAGGGAAACCTGTTTTCCCTGCACTGCCTCGACTTTCAAGCCGAGGATCGACTCACACCACGGTGGCACGTGGGACAGCCCTGTGGGAAAGCCTCGTGGGAAAGCCTCGAGGGAAAGCCACAGATCCCTTGATCCACGCGACGGGAAGCGTGACACTGCTGCTACAGCTCGGGAGGAAAGCGCACGTGCATGCCCCCACTCGAGACGAGGACTGACTCCCCTGGGGAGACTCCAGAAGTACCCCAAGATGCCATGTCAGCCCTGGAGAGGAATCCTCAGGTTCCGGCCCCGACTCCACACAAGGTCTTAGGCCCTGGCATCGACGGGAGAGGAACAGCGACAGGCCCTCTAGCAACTCGCATGGGGACTGGCCTTTCCTGAGGTCACCAGAGCGGGTCCATGAGGTCCCCGTCGTAAGTCAAGAGCACCTGCCGCAACTCGGTAAAATCCAGGAGGTTCTCCCCTGCAGGCGAGATGAGGCCCGTTTCCACTGAGGTGTCTCGAGGCTAATCACACTTGACCTCTGGAACTTCCAAAGAGTCTTTCACAGCCATGCTGCAACTCAAGAAGTTCCCCGACATACCCGTCTCCACTCAAGAGGAAGCACGAGGGTCCCGGCCACATCCAGAGGAGCTCCGTTTCCGGCTCGTAGCTCGAGAGGACGGATCCTTTCCCTGCTTGGTCGGGAAAGAATTCCCGGCATTCCCATCGCATCTCAAGAGGAGGCGCTCTCCAAAGGAAAGGGGAGAGGAACTGCAGGGTCGTGCCACCATTCCAAGACTCCCCCAGATATCTCAGTCCGTTCCACAGGAACCTGTTTTCCCTGCACTGCCTCGGCTTTCACGCCGAGGATCGACTCACACCACCGTGACACGTGGGACAGCCCTGTGGGAAAGCCTCGTGGGAAAGACTCGAGGGAAAGCCACAGATCCCTTGGTCCACGCAAGGGGAAGCGTGACACTGCTGCTACAGCATGGGAGGAAAGGGCACGCTCATGCCCCCACTCGAGACGAGGCCTGACTCCTTTGTGGAGACTCCAGAAGTACCCCAAAATCCATGTCAGCACTGGAGAGGAATCCTCAGCTTCCGGCCCCGACTCCACACAAGGTCTTAGGCCCCGGCATCGACGGGAGAGGAATCACGAGAGGCCCCCTAGCAACACGCATGATAACTGGCCTTTCCTGCGGCCGCCAGAGCGGGTCCCTGAATCCCCGTCGTAACTCGAGAGCACCTGCTGAAACTCGGGAATATCCAGGAGCCTCTCCATTCCAGGCGACATGAGGCCCATTTCCGCTGAGGCATCTCGAGACTAACCACACCTAACCTCTGGAACTTCCAAAGGGTCCTTCACACCCTTGCTGCAACTCAAGAAGTTCCCCGACATACCCGTTCCTCTTCACGTTCTGCCATAATGGTGGTGTCATCTGCATATCTAAGTTGATTGATATTTCTACCGGCAATCTTGATTCCAGCTTATGTATCTTCCATCCCAGCATTTTTCATGATGTACTCTGCATAGAAGTTAAATAAACAGGGTGACAATATACAGCCTTGACATACTCCTTTTCCTTTTTGGAACCAGTCTGTTGTTCCATGTCCTGCTCTAACTGTTGCTTCCTGACCTTCATCCAGATTTCTCAAGAGGCAGGTTAGGTGGTCTGGTATTCCCATCTCTTTCAGAATTGTGGCTAAAACAACAGTATAAGGACCTTTCCGATGTCAGGCCAAGGAATTGTGTTTCCAGTCATTGAGCCACACCTGATCACTGAGCACAAATTCATGAATCTGTTCCTCAAGGGGGAATGATATTCTTTTTTATACAAACTTAGTTACCTGATTTATTACCTTACCTAATTGTTCCATCTGCTGTGAAATCCCACCCCCTTACTTGTGGCAAATCTGCTAACACCTGCCTCACTGTGGGAGGGGGTCTCCCATAGAAAATTTCATAAGGACAACAACTGTGGGAACGTGCGGTTACCCGTAATATGAGTAAGTCTGCCGGAAGCAAGCCCATCCATGTACAGTCAGTCTCTATGATCCATTTTGAAAGTGTCTCTTCAAGAGTTTGGTTGTTTCTTTCCACCATTCCAGAACACTGGGGCCTATATGCTGTATGTAATTTCCACTGATATTTAGAGCTTCACATACCTGTTAATTAACGCGGCTACAAAGACAGGGCCATTGTCGGATTCTATACTGGTTGGAAACCCAAGTCTGGGAATTATTTCTCAAATCAGCGAGCTACTTCATTTTCTTTTTCAGATCAGGTAGGGAAGGCCTCTGCCCAACCGGAGAAGGTACCTACTATTCTAGTAAGTCATGATAACAGGTGACTGCCTTTGCTTCCCCGAAGGACACTCGCTTTCCCTGCATCCTGAGAACTCCACGTCTCAGCCAGTTGGAAAAGCGCTTCTTGGAGGTCATTATTCAGGGGCAACTTCCCCTGGAGCCCGGGGCCATAGGGAGCGGCTCCACACTCCCAGGGAAAGGCAGAGCCACAGCCACACATCTGTCCCATCCCCTTTGCTCTGTAGGAGAGCTCTAGTGAGCCTAGGTCTGTCAGGAAAATTCTTGGCTCCTATGGGGACACATTCTATGTGTGAAACTGCATCCAGGACCTAGGGGCCACAGGGCGCCTGTTTCTCTCGGGGGCGGAGGGGTGGGGGGCCTGAAGCAGTGCGGCCCAGCAACAGCTTCCACATCCATCCAATTGCTCTTTTCTTACCTCTGATAGAACTAGCTTTGTTCCAGCCTTTGGCAATTTGGAGGCAAGCGGGCCCCACTTCCTCCCCAAGGAGGCATGGGACCTACTTTGAGTGGAAAGGCCCCTCACGGAGCTGAACCCAGGAAGGCACCCAGTCATGTCTGACACATTCCTGCATCCTGCTTCTTCATGAGCAATACCGCTATAAGCTAGGCATGTCTTTCCAAGGCTCAGAAAGGACAGGGGAGATGCATGGTGCTGCCTCTGGAATTTCGGTCCTCTGAGCAGACCTGGAGGTCTCCCCTTGAAGGAGCTAACCAGTTTCTTCCAAATACAGGCTTGCAAACACACACTGGGTGGCTGCCTCTTCTTCCCTGAAGGACGATCACTTTCCCCGCATCCTGTGAACTCTGCATCCCAGCCTGCTGGAAAAGCGCTTCTTGGAGGTCATTTTTCAGGGACAATTTTCCCTGGAGCCCGGGGCCGTAGGGAGGGCCCCATGCTCGCTGGGAAAGGCAGAGTCACATCCACAGTCTGTTCTACCCCTTTTGCCCTGTAGGAGAGCTCTAGTGAGCCTAGGTCTGTCAGGAAAATTCTTGGCTCCTATGGGGACACACCCTGTGTGTTAACCTGCATATCGGACCTAGGGGCCACAGGGCGCCTGTTCCTCTCGGGGGGGACCCTGAAGTGGTGCGGCCCAGCAACAGCCTGAACATCCATCCGATTGCTCTTTTCTTCCTTCTGATAGAGCTAGCTTTGCTTCTCGCTTTGGCATTTCGGAAGCCAGGGGGAGCCCCACCGCTGTTGTCCTGGGGTCTATTGGAGGTACCGGGTCTATTGGACCCCAGCATGGCACCCGACCCCCTCAGACACACTCCCGCAGCCTCCTTCCCCATGGGCAGGACTGTTCTGACCTAGGAATGTGTTCCCAAGGCTCAGAAAATGCAGGGAGACACACGGCCCTGACTCTGGAACTGAGGCCGTTGGAGCAGGCCTGGAGGTCTGACGTCTGAGACGCCAAACACTTGCTGCAAGATACAGGTGTGAAAACACACTCTCTGGGGCTGCCTTTCCTTCCTCCAAGGAAGAGAGCTTTTCCAGTCTCCTCCGTGCTGAGTCATACAAGGCTGGAAAGGTCTGGCTTCGAGGGCATTTCTCAGCGGCAATGGCCCCTGAGGCCCTGCACCCAGGGAGGGATCCTACCCTCCCAGGGGAAGTCAAAGCAACCTCCAAACAGCTGTTCTCTCATGTTTCCTCTGCAGGAGGGAGCTAGTGAGCCCAGGTCTGTCTGGAACGTTCTTGGATCCTGCGGGGAAATCATCCTGGGAGCCCACCTGGATACCAGTCGTAGGGGCTAAAATTCGCATTTTCCTTCCTTGGAGCCCTAACGCAGTACAGCCTAGCAACTGCTTGAAAATCCATCCTGTTGCTGTTTTCTTCCCTCTGACAGAGCGAGCTTTGCTCCCCATTTTGGGATTTCAGAAGCAAGGTGGTGGCCTGCAACTCCTTGCCTGGGGTCCATTGGAGGTGCAAGGTGCCCTCGACCAGGTGACCCCAGCATGACACCTGGCCCCCTCAGACACACTCCCGCAGCCTGCTTCCCCATGGGCAGGACTGCTCTCACCTAGGAATGTGTTTGCAAGGCCAGGAAACTGCAGGGAGACACAAGGCCCTGATTCTGGCATTGAGTCTGTTGGAACAGGCCTGCAGGTCTTCTGTCTAACAAGCCAAACACTTGCTGCAAGATACAGGCCTGAAAACACACTCTTGGGCTGCCTTTCCTTCCTCCAAGGAAGAGAGTTTTCTCAGCCTCCTGTGGGCTGAGAGTCACACAGGGCTGAAAAGCACTTGCTGGGAGATTATTTTTCATTGGCCATGGCCCCTGAGGCCCTGTGCTCAGGGAGGGCTCCCTCCCTCCCAGGGAAAGTCAAAGGAAGCTCCAAACGGCTGTTCAATCATGTTTCTGAGAGAGTCATTGCCAAGGCAGGTTTCTAAGAAGTTCAAGGGTCCCCAAGGAGAGAGGGGTCTAGAATTCTCAAGGAGGAAGGAAGGACAAACTGTTTTTCCCTCTACATTCCTTAGGATTATATAACAATCATGCATCCTTCTTGAGGACGGTCTCTGGAAAAAACCTTCTGGCTAATCCTGTTATCTTAAAATGTCAATTATGGGAGTAGGTCTAGTGAGTCTTTACAACCTCCAGACATTCTTTTGTTCGTTGTCATAACTTATTGGAGAGTATATAACTCCATTACTAACACTAGCAAGGGGGTACGCTTTCTGCCCCTTGTGATGTCTCTGTCAGAAGCTTTCTCTATCTCCTTTATCCTTTAATAAAACTCTATTGCACAAAAGCTCTGAGCAATCAAGCCTCGTCTTGGGCCCTGGATTGAATTCTTCTCCTCCATAAGCCAAGAATCCCAGCATCTTTTCGTGGTTCAGCAACAATATTTCATTTCCTCTGCAGGAGAGAGCTAGTGAGCTTAGGTCTGTCTGGAACATTCTTGAATCCTGTGGGGAAAATATCCTGTGCACACATCTGGATACTGGGCCTAGAGGCCAAAATTCGCATTTCTTTCCCGGGGAGCCCTAACGTGGTGTGACTTAGCAACTGCTTGAAAATCCATCCCATTGCTGTTTTCCTCCTTCTGACAGAGCTAGCTTTGTTCCCTGCTTTGGGATGTCTCAACCGAAGGGCCGGTCCATAGCTACTCGCCTGGGGCCCATTGGATGTGCAAGGTGCCCTCGACTAGGTGACCCTAGCATGGCACTCAGCCCGCTCAGACACACTCCCGAGGCTTCTTTCTCATGGGAAGCACTGCTCCAACCTAGGAATGTGTCTGCAATGCTTGGAAAGTGCAGTGAGACACACAGCCCTGACTCTGCAATTGAGGCCCTCAGAGCAAGCCTGCAGCTCTGATGTCTGAGAAGCAAAACACTTGCTGCAAAGAGAGGCCTGAAAACACACTCTCTGTGGATGACTTTCCTTCCTCTAAGGAAGATAGTTTTCCCAGTCTCCTGCTTCCTGAATGTCACACAGCTGGAATGCGCTTGCTTGGAGGTCGTGATTCAGTGGCAATGACCCCTGAGGCCCTTTGCCCAGGGAGGGCTCCCACACTCACAGGCAAATCAAAGCAACTTCCAAGTGAGTCAGCTCTTCACATCAAGTGGCCAAAGTATTGGAGTTTCAGGTTCAGTATTAGTCCTTCCAATGTATATTCAGACCTGATTTCCTTTAGGATGGAGTGGTTGCGTCTCCTTGTAGTCTAAGCGACCTACAAGCATCTTCTCCAACACCACAGTTCAAAAGCATCCAATTTTCAGCTGTCACTTTCTTATAGTACATCTTTCATATCCATCCATGACATATGGAAAAACCATAGCCTTGACTGGATGGATCTTTGTTGGCAAAGCAACGTCTCGGCTTTTTAATATGCTGTCTAGTTTGGTCATCACTTTTCTTCCAAGTCATAAATACGTTTTAAGTTCATGGAGGCAGACATCACCTGCAGTGATTTCCAAGCCCCCCAAAATAGTCTGCTGCTGTTTCCAATGTTTTCCCATCTATTTGCCATGAAGTGATGAGACTGGATGCAATGATTTTAGTTTTCTGAATGCTGAGCTTTAAGCTAACTTTTTCACTCTCCTCTTTCACTTTCATCAGGAGACTCTTTAGTTCTTCTTCACTTTCTGCCATAAGGGTGGTGTCATCTGCATATCTGAGATTCTTGATATTTCTCCCAGCAATCTGGATTCCAGCGTGTGCTTCCTCCAGCCCAGTGTTTCTCATGATGTACTCTGCATATAAGTTAAATAAGCAGGGTGACAATACACTGCCTTGACATATTCCTTTTCCTATTTAGAACCAGTCTGTTGTTCCATGTCCAGTTCGAACTGTTTCTTCCTGACCTGCATACAGGTTTCTCAAGAGACAGGTCAGGTGGTCTGGTATTCCCATCTCTTTCAGAATTTTTCCCAGTTTATTGTGATCCACACAGTCAAAGGCTTTGGCATAGTCAATAAAGCAGAAATAGATGTCTTTTTTTCTGGAACTCTCTTGCTTTTTCAATGATCCAGTGGATGTTGGCAGTTTGATCTCTGGTTTCTCTGCATGTTTTAAATCCCTCTTGAACATTTGGAAGTTCACAGTTCATGTGAACTTGGAGAATTTTGAGCATTACTTTACTAGTGTGTGAGATGAGTGCAATTGTGCAGCAGCTTGAATATTCTTTGTCATTGCCTTTCTTTGGGATTGGAATGAAAACTGACCTAATGACTAGATGTTTTCAATTGCATATGCTGAAAGAACTGGCTGTGCAGTTTTGAAGAAAAAAAAATCATTTTAACCCATTTTCTCTGAAGTGCAAGGCATATCATGGCCATCCCTGAATCATAAAGTCACCTTTTCTTTATGTAGTCATAGTTTCATGCCTAAATTATAGGCCAACTCGTGCTCAAATGGACTCTGATGTCAGGGGCAGATCAACTAATAAAAAGCTTGGATTGTCCCTCTGGAGGAAAGTGAGATCTTGGTCCCACGAGAAGAATCTGAAGGGTTAAGGGAACTTGCAAGAGTGGGGAAAGCTTAGTCCATCCTACATGTACCAAAATCTTAAATAAGGCTTATTTACTTTACCGAAGTAAAAAAAACAGATGATGAAAACAATTATAAATCAATGAAAGGTAAAGAAATCCATAGTCTGTTATCAAAAATTGCATTCTAAGAAAACTTTGTTCTCTTAACCTAGAGAGGAGACTAAATTCCATCTGGTACCAGCTTACCAGAAGACAAACAAACAAACAAACAAATTATCGGTAAGCTTAAAAAAAGTATATTCCATATATCTTGAAGTAGCAGTATTTCTGCAAAGGCATCAGTGTGAAACCATAGAGGACATGGTTAAAACCTGATTAAATAGAAATTGACAATGTAATCTGGTCACTGCTGCGACTTGAAATGCTTTAATATGATAACTGGAATTATAACTGACAGCATTTGACCAGGACATATCAGATTTTCACGGATGTCAGATAATTTCTAGGATATCTATATTAGGAACTGAAGGAATCTTTGAACCTAGGAAAGAAAACAACAGTCTCAAAGGCCCTTGCTGAATCATCTATCAGCAAGGAATGTCTTTGCAAGGATCGCAAAGTGAAGGGAAAATACACCGACCTGCCTCTGCAACTTTGGTCCTCTGAGCAGATCTGGAGGTCTCCCTTTGTATAAGCTAACCTGTTCCTTCCAAATAGAGGTTTGCAACACAAAACAAGTGGCCGCCTATTCTTCCCCGAAGGAGGCTCTCTTTCCCCACATCCTGCGAACTCCCTTTCCCAGCCTCCTGGAAAAGCGCTTCTTGCAGTTCCTTTCAGAAAATCCTATGGACGGAGAAGCCTGGTAGGCTGCAGTCCGTGGGGTCGCTGAGGGTCGGACACGACTGAGCGACTGCACTTTCATTTTCACTTTCATGCATTGGAGAAGGCAATGGCAACCCACTTACTGTTCTTGCCTGGAGAATCCCAGGGACGGGGGAGCCTAGTGGGCTACCGTCTATGGCGTCGCACAGAGTCGAACACGACTGAAGCAACTTAGCAGCAGCAGCAGCAGCAGCAGTTCCTTTCTTAGGGGCAGTTATCCCTGAGATTGGGACCTGGAAAGGCAGAGCCACCTCCACACACACGTCTTTTCTGTCCCCTTTCCTCTGGAGGAGAGCTCTAGTGAGCCTAGGTCTGTCAGGAAAATTCTTGGCTTTGACGGGATCCCACCCGTGTGTGAACCTGCATACCCGACCTAGGGGCCACAGGGCACCTGTTTTGCTCGAGTGGGTCCTGGAGGGGTGCAGCATAGCAAGAGCTTAAAAATCCATCCAATTTGTCTTTTTTTTTTTACCTCGGAGAGAACGAGTTTGCTCCACCTCCACCCTTTGGCAGTGTGGAGGGAAGAGGGCACCACCCTCTCCCAAAGGGGACATAGGGCCTACCAGGAGAGAAAGGCCCCTTGAGGAGCTGAGCCCAGGTAGGCAGCCAGTGATGTCAAGCACACTCCCGCTGCTTGCTTCTTCATGGGCACTCCCACGATCTGCTAGGAATGTCTTTGCAAGGATCTCAAAGGGAAGGGGAGATACATGGCCCTGTCTCTGGAACTTCAGTCCTCTGAGCAGATCTGGAGGTCTTGAGTTGTATAAGCAAACCTGTTCCTTCCAAATAGAGGCTTGCAAACACACCCCCGGTGGTTGCCTCTTCTTCCCCGAAGAAGTCTTTCTTTCCCCACATGCTGCGAACTCCCTGTCCCAACCTCCAAGAATAGCGCTTCTTGCCATTCCTTTCTTAGAGGCAGTTATCCCTGAGCTTGGGGCCGTAGGGACTAGCCCCACACTCACAGGGAAAGGCAAAGACTCCTCCATACATCTCCTCTATCCCCTTTGCTCTGGAGGAGAGCTCTAGTGAGCCTAGGTCTTTCAGGAAAATTCTTGGCTTGGACAGGATCTCACCCTGTTTGTGAACCTGCATACCCAACCAGGGGCCACAGAGCACCTGTTTCAGTAAAGTGGGCCCTGAAAGGGTGCAGCCTAGCAAGAGCTTGAAAATCCATTCAATTGCTGTTTTTGTACCTCTGACAGAGCGAGCTTGGCTCCACCCTTTGGCAGTGAGGAGAAAAGAGGCATGACACCCTCCCCAAGGGGACATGGGGCCTACTTCGAGAGGAAAGGCCCCTTGTGGAGCTGAGGCCAGGAAGGCACACAGTCGTGTCAAACACACTCCCACTGCTTGCTTCTTCAGGGGCACTCCCGCTATCAGCTAGGAATGTCTTTGCAATGATCACAAAGGGAAGGGGAGATACAGGGCCCTGCTTCTGGACCTCCGGTGCTCTGAGCAAATCTCGAGGTCTCCCGTTGTTGGTCAAGGTCAAGGTCAAGTTCAAGTTCAAGGTCAAGGTCAAGTTCAAGTTCAAGCTCAAGATCAAGTTGAAGTTTAAGTTCAAGTCAAGGTCAACTTCAAGTTCAAGGTCAAGGTCAAGTTCAGGGTCAAGTTCAAGTTCAAAGTGAAGTTCAAGGTCAAGTTCAAGGTCAAGGTCAAGGTCAAGGTTCAAGTTAAGAAAGTTCAAGGTCAAGGTCAAGGTTCAAGTTTTGAAGTTCAAGTTCAAGGTCAAGTTCAAGTTCAAGTTCAAGTTCAAAGTTCAAGGTCAAGTTCAAGTCAAGTTCAAGGTCAAGGTCAAAAGGTCAAGGTTCAAGTTCAAGTTCAGGGCAAGGGCAAGGCCAAGCCCAAGCCAAGGCAAAGGCCAAGGCCACCAAAGGAAGCCCCAACCCCGTAACGCCTGACAAAAGGCAGAAGCCACTAGGCCCCTGTGCAGAGGAAGCCACTGAAGGCAGCAAGGCCACAGAGCTCCCCGACTCCCATT
>NW_017212692.1:0-16331 GCF_001704415.2 Capra hircus
CCGTTGAATTCCTTTTCCGACCATGCAGGGAAAGGATCAATGCCTCTTCGAGCTATGGAGGCTGGAACAGCGGGCTCCTCTGGATGTGGGTGGGACACTCGTGCTTCCTCTGAGTGGAGACGGGTATGTCGGGGAACTTCTTGAGTTGCAGCAAGGGTGTGAAGGACCCTTTGGAAGTTCCAGAGGTTAGGTGTGATTAGCCTCGAGACGCTCAGCGGAAATGGGCCTCATCTCGCCTGGAGGGGAGAATCTCCTGGATTTTCTGGAGTTGCGGCAGGTGCTCTCGACTTTACGACGGGGACCTCAGGGACCCGCTCTGGTGCCTCAGAAAGGCCAGTCCCCATGCGAGTTGCTCTCGGGCCTCTCGGGATTCCTCTCCCGTCGATGCCGGGGCAAAGATCTTGTGTGGAGTAGGTGCCAGAACCTGAGCATTCCTCTCCAGTGCCTGACATGGATCTTGGGGTACTTCTGGGAGTCTCCCCACGGGAGTCAGCCCATACGTCTCGAGTGGGGACATGCACGTGCGCTTTCCTCCCGAGCTGATAGCAGCAGTGTCACGCTTCCCTTTCGCGTGGATCAAGGGATCTAGGGGTTCTCGAGGCTTTCCCTCGAGGCTTTCCCACGAGGCTTTCCCACAGGGCTGTCCCACGTGCCACTCGTGGTGTGAGTCGATCCCTCGGCTTGAAAGTCGAGGCAGTGCAGGGAAAACAGGTTTCCCTGGAATGGACTAGACATCTGCGGGGATCTGGGAATGGTGGCACGACCCCAGGAGTTCCTCTCGCTTTCCGGTGTGAGAGCGCCTCCTCTTAGAGATGCGACGGGAAACGCCGGGAATTCTTTCCCGAGCACGCAGGGAAAGGATCCCTCCTCTCGAGCTAGTGAGGCTGGAAACGGGCTCCTCTGGATGTGGGCGGGACTCTCGTGCTTCCTCTCGAGTGGAGACGGGTATGTCGGGGAACTTCTTGAGTTGCAGCAAGGGTGTGAAGGACCCTTTGGAAGTTCCAGATGTTAGATGTGATTAGCCTGGAGACGCCTAAGCGGAAATGGGCCTCATCTCGCCTGGAGGGGGAGAACCTCCTGGATTTTCTCGAGTTGCGGCAGGTGCTCTCGACTTACGACGGGGACCTCAGGGACCCGCTCTGGTGGCCTCAGGAAAGGCCAGTCCCCTTGCGAATTGCTCGGGGCCTCTCAGGATTCCACTCCCGTCTATGCCGGGGCTAAGATCTTGTGTGGAGTAGGTGCCGGAACATGAGCATTCCTCTCCAGTGCTGACATGGATCTTGGGGTACTTCTGGAGTCTCCCCAGGGGAGTCAGTCGTCGTCTCGAGTGGGGGAATGCACCGTGCGCTTTCCTCCCGAGCTGAAGCAGCAGTGTCACGCTTCCCTTTGCGTGGATCAAGGGGTCAGGGGCTTTCTCTCGAGGCTTTCCAACGAGGCTTTCCCACGAGGCTTTCCCACAGGGCTGTCCCACGTGCCACAGTGGTGTGAGTCGATCCTCGCTTGAAAGTCGAGGCAGTGCAGGGAAAACAGGTTTCCCTGGAATGGACTGAAACATCTGGGGGACTCTGGGAATGGTGGCACGACCCAGGAGTTCCTCTCGCCTTTCCTGTGGAGAGCGCCTCCTCTTGAGATGCGACGGGAACGCCGGGAATTCTTTCCCGACCAGGCAGAGAAAGGATCCCTCCTCTCAAGCTAGGAGGCAGAAACGGGGTTCCTCTGGATGTGGGCGGGACTACTCGTGCTTCCTCTCGAGTGGAGACCGGTATGTAAGGGAACTTCTTGAGTTGCAGCAAGGGTGTGAAGGACCCTGTGGAAGTTCCAGAGGTTAGGTGTGATTAGCCTCGAAACGCCTCATCGGAAATGGGCCTCATCTCACCTGGAGGGGAGAACCTCCTGGATTTTCTCGAGTTGCGGCAGGTGCTCTCGACTTACGACGGGGACTTCAAGGACCCGCTCTGGTGGCCACAGGAAAGTCCCAGTCCCCATGCGAGTTGCTCGGGGGCCTCTCGGGATTCCTCTCCCGTTGATGCTGGGGGCCTAAGACCTTGTGTGGAGTCAGTGCCGGACCTGAGGATTCCTCTTCAGTGCTGACATGGATCTTGGTGTACTTCTGGAGTCTCCCAAGGGAGTCAGTCCTCGTCTCGAGTAGCGGCATGCACGTGCGCTTTCCTTCCGAGCTGTAGCAGCAGTGTCGTGCTTCCCTTCGCGTGGATCAAGGGATCAGGGGCTTTCTCTCGAGGCTTTCCAACGAGGCTTTCCCACGAGGCTTTCCCACAGGGCTGTCCCACGTGCCACAGTGGTGTGAGTCGATCCTCGGCTTGAAAGTCGAGGCAGTGCAGGGAAAACAGGTTTCCCTGGAATGGACTGAGACATCTGGGGGACTCTGGGATTGGTGACACGACCTGGAGTTCCTCTCGCCTTTCCTGTGGAGAGCGCCTCCTCTTGAGATGCGACGGGAACGCCGGGAATTCTTTCCCGACCACGCAGGGAAAGAATCCCACCTCTCGGCTAGGCGGTGAAACGGGGCTCCTCTGGATGTGGGAGGGACTCTCGTGCTTCCTCTCGAGTGGAGACGGGTATGTCGGGGAACTTCTTGAGTGGCAGCAAGGGTGTGAAGGACCCTGTGGAAGTTCCAGATGTTAGATGTGATTAGACTCGAGACGCCATCAGTGGAAATGGGCCTAATCTCGCCTGGAGGGGAGAACGTCCTGGATATTCTCGAGTTGCGGCAGGTGCTCTCAACTTACGACGGTGGACCTCAGGGACCCGCTGTGTTGGCCTCAGGAAAGGCCAGTCCCCATGCATGTTGCTTGGGGTCCTGTCGGGATTCCTCTCCCGTCGATGTCGGGGCCTAAGATCTCGTGTGGAGTCGGTGCTGGAACCTGAGGATTCCTCTCCAGTGCTGACATGGATCTTGGGGTACTTCTGGCGTATCCCAGTGCAGTCAGTCGTCTACTCGAGTGGGGGCATGCACGTGCGCTTTCCTCCCGAGCTTTAGCAGCAGTGTCACCCTTCCCTTCGCGTGGATCAACGGATCTGTGGCTTTCCCTCGAGGCTTTCCCAAGAGGCTTTCCCTCGAGGCTTTCCCAAGAGGCTTTCCCACAAGGCTTTCCCACAAGGCTTTCCCACATGGCTGTCCCACGTGCCACCGTGGTGTGAGTCGATCCTCGGCTTGAACGTCCAGGCAGTGCAGGGAAAACTGGTTTCCCTGGAATGGACTGAGACATCTGGGGGACTCTGGGAATGGTGCCACGACCCTTGATTCCCTCTCGCCTTTCATGTGGAGAGCGCTGCCTCTTGAGATGCCACGGGAACGCCAGGAATTCTTTCCCGACCCTGCAGGGAAAGGATCCCTCCTCTCGAGCTAGGAGGCGGTAACGGGGCTCCTCTGGATGTGGGCGTGACGCTCGTGCTTCCTCTCGAGTGGAGACGGGTATGTCCGGGAACTTCTTGAGTTGCAGGAAGGGTGTGAAGGACCCTTTGTAAGTTCCAGAGGTTAGGTGTGATTAGCCTTGAAACAGCTCAGCGGAAATGGGCCTCATCTCGCCTGGAACGGAGAACCTCCTGGATTTTCTCAAGTTTCGGCAGGTGCTCTGGACTTAGGACGGGGAACACAGGGACCCGCTCTGGTGGCCTCAGGAAAGGCCAGTAAACATGCGAGTTGCGCGGGGCCTCTCGGATTCCTCTCCCTTCGATACCGGAGCCTAAGACCTTGTGTGGAGTCGGTGCCGGAACCTGAGGATTCCTCTCCAGTGCTGACATGGATCTTGGGGTACTTCTGGAGTCTCCCCAGGGGAGTGTGTCCTCGTCCCGAGTGGGCGCCTGCACGTACGCTTTCCTCCCGAGCTGTAGCAGCAGTGTCACGCTTCTCTTCGCATGGGTCAAGGAATCTGTGCCTTTCCCTCGAAGCTTTCCCAAAGGGCTGTTCCACGTGCCACCGTGGTGTGTGTCGATGTCGATCCTCGGCTTGAAAGTCGAGGCAGTGCAGGGAAAACAGGTTTCCCTGGAATGGACTGAGACATCTTGGGGACTCTGGAAATGGTGGCACGACGCTGGAGTTCCTCTCGCCTTTCCTGTGGAGAGCGCCTCCTCTTGAGATGCGACGGGAACGCCGGGAATTCTTTGCCGACCACGAAATGAAATGATACCTCCTCTCGAGCTAGGAGGCGGAAACGGGGCTCTTCTGGATGTGGGCGGGACTCTCGTGCTTCCCCTTGACTGGAGACGGGTATGTCGGGGAACTTCTTGAGTTGCAGCAAGGCTGTGAAGGACCCTTTGGAAGTTCCAGAGGTTAGGTGTGATTAGCCTCGAGTCGCCTCAGCGGAAATGGGCCTCATCTCGCCTGGAGGGGACAACCTCCTGGATTTTCTCGACTTGCGGCAGGTGCTCTCGACTTGCGACGGGGACCACAGGGACCCCCTCTGGAGGCCTCAGGAAAGGCCAGTCCCCATTCGAGTTGCTTGGGAGCCTTTCGGGATTTCTCTCCCGTCGATGCCGGGGCCTAAGACCTTGTGTGGAGTCGGTGCCGGAACCTGAGGATTCCGCTCCAGTACTGACATGAATCTTGGGGTACTTCTGGAGTCTCCCCAGGGAAGTCAGTCCTCGTCTGGAGTGGGGGCATGCACGTGCGCTTTCCTCCCGAGCTGTAGCAGCAGTGTCGCGCTTCCCTTCGCGTGGATCAAGGAATCTGTGGCTTTCCCTCGAGGCTTTCCCACGAGGCTTTCCCACAGGGCTGTTTCAAGTGCCACCGTGGTGTGAGTCGATCCTCGGCTTGAAAGTCGAGGCAGTGAAGGGAAAACAGGTTTCCCTGGAATGGACTGAGACACCTGGGGGACTCTGGGAATGGTGGCACGACCGTGAAGTTTCTCTCGCTTTTCCTGTGGATATCGCCTCCTCTTGAGATGCGACGGGAATGACGGGAATTCTTTCCTGACGACACAGGGAAAGTATCCCTCCTCTCGAGCTACGTGGCGGAATCGGGGCTCCTTGGATGTGGTCGAGACTCTCGTGCTTCCTCTCGAGTTGAGACGGGTATGTCGGGGAACTTCTTGAGTTGAAGCAAGGGTGTGAAGGACCCTTTGGAAGTTCTCGACGTTAGGTGTGTTTCGCCTCGAGACGCCTCAGCGGAAATGGGCCTCATCTCGCCTGGAGGGGAGAACCTCCTGGATTTTCTCGTGTTGCGGCTGGTGCTCTCGACTTACGACGGGGACCTCAGGGACCCGCTCTGGTGGCCTCAGGAGAGGCCAGTCCCCATGCGAATTGCTCGGGGCCTCTCCGGATTCCTCTCCCGTCGATGCCGGGGCCTAACACCTTGTGTGGAGTCGGTGCCGGAACATGAGGATTCCTCTCCAGTGCTGACATGGATCTTGGGGTACTTCTGGAGCCTCCACCGGGGATTCAGTCCTCGTCTCGACTTAGGTCATTCACGTGCACTTTCCTCCCGAGCTGTAGCAGTGTCATGCTTCCCTTCGCGTGGATGAAGAAATCGGTGGCTTTAACTCGAGGTTTTCGCAGCAGGCTTTCCCACGAGGCTTTCCCACAGGGCTGTCCCACGTGCCACCGTGGTGTGAGCCGATCCTCGGCTTGAAAGTCGAGGCAGTGCAGGAAAAACTGGTTTTCCCTGGAATGGACTGAGACATCTGGGGGACTCTGGGAATGGTGGCACGACCCTGGAGTTCCTCTCGCCTTTCCTGTGGAGAGCGCCTGCTCTTGAGATGCGACGGGAACGCCTGGAATTCTTTCCGGAGCACGCAGGAAAAGGATCCCTCCTATCGAGCTAGGAGATGGAAACGGGGCTCCTCTGTATGTGGGCGGGACTCTTGTGCTTCCTCTCGAGTGGAGACGGGTATGTCGGGGAACTTCTTGAGTTGCAGCAAGGGTGTGAAGGACCCTTTGTAAGTTCCAGAGTTTAGCTGTGATTAGCCTCGAGACGCCTCAGCAGAAATTGGCCTCATCTCGCCTGCAGGGGAGAACCTCTTGGATGTTCTCGAGTTGCGGCAGGTGCTCTCGACTTACGACGGGGACCTCAGGGACCCGCTCTGGTGGCCTCAGGAAAGGCCAGTCCTCATGCGAGTTGCTCGGGCGCCTGTCGGGATTCCTCTCCCATCGATGCCAGGGCCTAAGACCTTGTGTGGAGTCGGTGCCGGAACCTGAGGATTCCTCTCCAGTGCAGACATGGATATTGGCGTACTTCTGGAGTCTCCCCAGGGGAATCAGTCCTCGTCTCGAGTGGGGGCATGCACGTGCGCTTTCCTCCAGAGCTGTAGCAGCAGTGTCACGCTTCCCTTCACGTGGATTTAGGGATCAGGTGCTTTCCATCGAGGCTTTCCCACGAGGCTTTCCCACGAGGCTTTCCCACGAGGCTTTCCCACAGGGCTGTCCCTCGTGTCACCGTGGTGTGAGTCGATCCTCGGCTTGAAAGTCGAGGCAGTGCAGGGAAAAGAGGTTTCCCTGGAATGGACGCAGACATCTGGGGAACTCTGGGAATGGTGGCACGACCCTGAAGTTCGTCTCACCTTTCCTGTGGAGAGCGCCTCCTCTTGAGATGCCACGGAAACGCCGGGAATTCTTTCCCGAGCACGCAGGGAAAGGATCCCTCCTCTCGAGGTAGGAGGCGGAAACGGGGCTACTGTCGATGTGGGTGGGGCTTCGTGCTTCCACTCGAGTGGAGACGGGTATGTCGGGGAACTTCTTGAGTTGCAGCAAGGGTGTGAAGGACCCTTTGGAAATTCCAGAGGTTAGGTGTGATTAGCCTCGAGACACCTCAGCGGAAATGGGCCGCATCTCGCCTGGACGGGAGAACGTCCTGAATGTTCTCGAGTTGCAGCAGGTGCTCTCGACTTACGACGGGGACCTCAGGGACCCGCTCTGGTGGCCTCAGGAAAGGCCAGTCCCTATGGGAGTTGCCAGGGGACCTCTCGGGATTCCTCTCCCGTCGAAGCTGGGGCCTAAGATATTGTGCGGAGTGGGTGCCGGTACCTGAGGATTCCTCTCCAGTGCTTACGTGGATCTTGGGGTACTTCTGGAGTCTCCCCATTGGAGTCAGTCCTCGACTCGAGTGGGGGCATGCACGTGCGTTTTCCTCTCGAGCTGTAGCAGCAGTGTCACACTTCCATTCGCGTGGATCAAGGGATCTGTGGCTTTCCCTCGAGGCTTCCCACTAGGCTTTCCCACGAGGCTTTCCCACAGGGCGGTCCCACGTGCCACCGTGATGTGAGTCGATCCTCGGCTTGAAAGTCGACGCAGTGCAGGGAAAACAGGTTTCCCTGGAATGGACGGAGACATCTGGGGGACTGTGGGAATGGTGGCAGGACCCTGGAGTTCCTCTCCCTTTCCTGTGGAGAGCGCCTCCTCTTGAGATGGGACGGGATCGCCGGGAATTCTTTCCAGAGCACGCAGGGAAAGGATCCCTCCTCTCGAGCTAGGAGGCGGAAACGGGGCTCCTCTGGATGTGGGCGGGACTCTCGTGCTTCCTCTCGAGTGGAGTTGGGTATGTCGGGGAACTTCTTGAGTTGCAGCAAGGGTGTGAAGGACCCTTTGGAAGTTCCAGAGGTTAGGTGTTAATAGCCTCGAGACGCCTCAGTGGAAATGGGCCTCATCTCGCCTGGAGGGGAGAACCTCCTGGATTTTCTCGAGTTGCGGCAGGTGCTCTTGACTTACGACGGGGACCTCAGGGACCCGCTCTGGTTTCCTCAGGAAAGGCCAAGTCCCCATGCGAGTTGCTCGGGGCCTCTCGGGATTCCTCTCCCATCGATGCCAGGGCCTAAGACCTTGTGTGGAGTCGGTGCCGGAAGCTGAGGATTCCTCTCCAGTGCAGACATGGATATTGGCGTACTTCTGGAGTCTCCCCAGGGGAATCAGTCCTCGTCTCGAGTGGGGGCATGCACGTGCGCTTTCCTCCAGAGCTGTAGCAGCAGTGTCACGCTTCCCTTCGCGTGGATCTAGGGATCAGGGGCTTTCCCTCGAGGCTTTCCCACGAGGCTTTCCCACGAGTCTTTCCCACAGGGCTGTCCCACGTGCCACTGTGGAGTGAGTCGATCCTCGGCTTGACAGTCGAGGCAGTGCTGGGAAAATAGGTTTCCCTGGAATGGACTGAGACATCTGGGGGACTCTGGGAATGGGGCCTGATCCTGGAGTTCTTTTCGCCTTTCCTGTGGAGAGCGCCTCATCTTGAAATGCGACGGGAACGCTAGGAATTCTTTCTCGACCACGCAGGGAAAGGATCCCTCCTTCGAGCTAGCAGGCGGAATCGGGGCCACTCTGGATATGGACGGGACTCTCCGATTCCTCTAGAGTGGAGACGGGTATGTCGGGGAACTTCTTGAGTTGCAGCAAGGGTGTGAAGGACCCTTTGGAAGTTCCAGAGTTTAGGTGTGATTAGCCTCGAGACGCCTCAGGGGAAATGGGCCTCATCTCGCCTGGCAGGGGAGAACCTCCTGGATGTTCTCGAGTTGCGGCAGGTGCTCTCGACTTACGACGGGGACCTCAGGGACCCGCTCTGTTGGCCTCAGGAAAGGCCAGTCCCTATGCGAGTTGCCAGGGGACCTCTCGGGATTTCTCTCCCGTCGAAGCTGGGGCCTAAGATATTGTGAGGAGTGGGTGCCGGTACCTGAGGATTCCTCTCCAGTGCTTACGTGGATCTTGGGGTACTTCTGGAGTCTCCCCATTGGAGTCAGTCCTCGACTCGAGTGGGGGCATGCACGTGCGCTTTCCTCTCGAGCTGTAGCAGCAGTGTCGCGCTTCCATTTGCGTGGATCAAGGGATCTGTGGCTTTCCCTCGAGGCTTTCCCACGAGGCTTTCCCACGAGACTTTCCCACAGGGCGGTCCCACGTGCCACCGTGATGTGAGTCGATCCTCGGCTTGAAAGTCGACGCAGTGCAGGGAAAACAGGTTTCCCTGGAACGGACGGAGACATCTGGGGGACTCTGGGAATGGTGGCAGGACCCTGGAGTTCCTCTCCCTTTCCTGTGGAGAGCACCTCCTCTTGAGATGGGACGGGAACGCCGGGAATTCTTTCCAGAGCACGCAGGGAAAGGATCCCTCCTCTCGAGCTAGCAGGCGGAAACGGGGCCACTCTGGATATGGACGGGACTCTCCGATTCCTCTAGAGTGGAGACGGGTATGTCGGGGAAATTCTTGAGTTGCAGCAAGGGTGTGAAGGACCCTTTGGAAGTTCCAGAGTTTAAGTGTGATTACCCCCTAGTTGCCTCAGTGGAAATGGGCCTCATCTCACCTGGAGGGGAGAACCTCCTGGATTTTCTGGAGTTGCGGCAGGTGCTCTCGACTTACGATGGGGACCTTAGGGACCTGCTCTGGTGGCCTCAGGAAAGGCCAGTCCCCATGCGAGTTGCTCTGGGGCCTCTCGGGATTCCTCTCCCGTCGATGCAGGGTCCTAAGACCTTGGTTGGAGTCGGTGCCGGAACCTGAGGATTCCTCTCCACTTCTGACATGGATCTTGGGGTACTTCTGGAGTCCCCGCAGGGGTGTCAGTACTCGTCTCGAGTGGGGCCATGCACGAACGCTTTCCTCCGGAGCTGTAGCAGCAGTGTCCCGCTTCCCTTCGCATGGATCAAGGGATCTGTGGCTTTCCATCGAGTCTTTCCCACGAGGCTTTCCCACAGGGCTGTACCACGTGCCACTGTGGTGTGAGTCAATCCTCGACTTGAAAGTCGAGGCAGTGCAGGGAATACAGGTTTCCCTGGAATGGACTGAGACTTCTGGGGGACTCTGGGAATGGTGGCACGACCCTGGAGTTCCTCTCGCCTTTCCTCTGGAGAGCGCCTCCTCTTGAGATTCGTCGGGAATGCTGCGAATTCTTTCCCGACCGCGCAGGGAAAGGATCAAACCTCTCGAGCTCAAAGGTGGAATCGGGGCTCCTCTGGATGTGGGCGGGACTCTCGTGCTTCCTCTCGAGTGGAGACGGGTATGTCGGGGAACTTCTTGAGTTGCAGCAAGGGTGTGAAGGACCCTTTGGAAGTTCCAGATGTTAGATGTGATTAGCCTCGAGACGCCTCTGCGGAAATGGGCCTCATCTCGCCTGGAGGGGAGAAACTCCTGGATTTTCTCGAGTTGCGGTAGGTGCTGTCAACTTATGACGGGGACCTCAGGGACCCCCTCTGGTGGCCTCAGGAAAGGCCAGTCCCCATGCGAGTTGATCGGGGCCTCTCGGGATTCATCTCCCGTCGATGCTGGTGCCTAAGACCTTGTGTGGAGTCAGTGCCAGAACCTGAGGATTCCTCTCCAGTGCTGACATGGATCTTGGGGTACTTCTGGAATCTCCCCAGGGGAGTCAGTCCTCGTCTCGAGTGGGGGCATGCACGTGCGCTTTCCTCCCGAGCTTCAGCAGCAGTGTTGCGGTTCCATTCGCGTGGATCAAGGGATCTGTGGCTTTCCCTCGAGGCTTTCCCAGGAGGCTTTCCCACGATGCTTTCCCAGGAGGCTTTCCCACAGGGCTGTCCCACGTGCCACCGTGGTGTGAGTCGATCCTCGGCTTGAAAGTCAAGGCAGTGCAGGGAAAACAGGTTTCCCTGGAATGGACGGAGACATCTGGTGGACTCTGGGAATGGTGGCACGACCCTGGAGTTCCTCTCGCCTTTCCTGTGGAGAGCGCCTGCTCTTGAGATGCGACGGGAACGCCTGGAATTCTTTCCCGAGCACGCAGGCAAAGGATCCCTCCTATCGAGCTAGGAGATGGAAACGGGGCTCCTCTGTATGTGGGCGGGACTCTTGTGCTTCCTCTCGAGTTGAGACGGGTATGTCGGGGAACTTCTTGAGTTGCAGCAAGGGTGTGAAGGACCCTTTGTAAGTTCCAGAGTTTAGGTGTGATTAGCCTCGAGACGCCTCCGCGGAAATGGGCCTCATCTCGCCTGGAGGGGAGAACCTCCTGGATGTTCTCGAGTTGCGGCAGGTGCTCTCGACTTACGACGGGGACCTCAGGGACCCGCTCTGGTCGCCTCAGGAAAGGCCAGTCCTCATGCGAGTTGCTCGGGCGCCTGTCGGGATTCCCCTCCCGTCGATGCTGGGGCCTAAGACCTTGTGTGGGGTCATTGCCGGAACCTGAGGATTCCTCTCCAGTGCTGACATGAATCTTGGGATATTTCTGGAGTCTCCCCAGGGGAGTCAGTCCTCGTCTCGAGTGGGGTCATGCACGTTCGCTTTCCTCCCGAGCTGTAGCAGCAGTGTCGCGCTTCCCTTCGCATGGATCAAGGGATCTGTGGCTTTCCCTCGAGGCTTTCCAACGAGGCTTTCCCACGAGGCTTTCCCACGAGGCTTTCCCACAGGGCTGTCCCTCGTGTCACCGTGGTGTGAGTCGATCCTCGGCTTGAAAGTCGAGGCAGTGCAGGGAAAAGAGGTTTCCCTGGAATGGACGGAGACATCTGGTGGACTCTGGGAATGGTGGCAAGACCCTGGAGTTCGTCTCACCTTTCCTCTGGAGAGCGCCTCCTCTTAGGATGCCACGGAAACGCCGGGAATTCTTTCCCGACCACGCAGGGAAAGGATCCCTCCTCTCGAGGTAGGAGGCGGAAAGGGGGCTACTGTCGATGTGTGTGGGACTTCGTGTTTCCTCTCGAGTGGAGACAGGTATGTCGGGGAACTTCTTGAGTTGCAGCAAGGGTGTGAAGGACCCTTTGGAAATTCCAGAGGTTAGGTGTGATTAGCCTCGAGACACCTCAGTGGAAATGGGCCTCATCTCGCCTGGAGGGGAGAACGTCCTGAATGTTCTCGAGTTGCAGCAGGTGCTCTCGACTTACGACGGGGACCTCAGGGACCCGCTCTGGTGGCCTCAGGATAGGCCAGTCCCTATGCGAGTTGCCAGGGGACCTCTCGGGATTCCTCTCCCGTCGAAGCTGGGGCCTAAGATATTGTGTGGAGTGGGTGCCGGTACCTGAGGATTCCTTTCCAGTGCTTACGTGGATCTTGGGGTACTTCTGGAGTCTCCCCATTGGAGTCAGTCCTCGACTCGAGTGGGGGCATGCACGTGCGCTTTCCTCTCGAGCTGTAGCAGCAGTGTCGCGCTTCCATTCGCGTGGATCAAGGGATCTGTGGCTTTCCCTCGAGGCTTTCCCACGAGGCTTTCCCACGAGGCTTTCCCACAGGGCGGTCCCACATGCCACCGTGGTGTGAGTCGATCCTCGGCTTGAAAGTCGACGCAGTGCAGGGAAATCAGGTTTCCCTGGAATGGACGGAGACATCTGGGGGACTCTGGGAATGGTGGCAGGAACCTGGAGTTCCTCTCCCTTTCCTGTGGAGAGCGCCTCCTCTTGAGATGGGACGGGAACGCCGGGAATTCTTTCCAGAGCACGCAGGGAAAGGATCCCTCCTCTCGAGCTAGGAGGCGGAAACGGGGCTCCTCTGGATGTGGGCGGGACTCTCGTGCTTCCTCTCGAGTGTAGACGGGTATGTCGGGGAACTTCTTGAGTTGCAGCAAGGGTGTGAAGGACCCTTTGAAAGTTCCAGAGGTTAGGTGTGAATAGCCTCGAGACGCCTCAGAGGAAATGGGCCTCATCTCGCCTGGAGGGGAGAACCTCCTGGATTTTCTCGAGTTGCGGCAGGTGCTCTCGACTTACGATGGGGACCTCAGGGGCCCGCACTGGTTTCCTCAGGAAAGGCCAGTCCCCATGCGAGTTGCTCAGGGGCCTCTCGGGATTCCTCTCCCATCGATGCCAGGGCCTAAGACCTTGTGTGGAGTCGGTGCCGGAACCTGAGGATTCCTCTCCAGTGCAGACATGGATATTGGCGTACTTCTGGAGTCTCCCCAGGGGAATCAGTCCTCGTCTCGAGTGGGGGCATGCACGTGCGCTTTCCTCCAGAGCTGTAGCAGCAGTGTCACGCTTCCCTTCGCGTGGATCTAGGGATCAGAGGCTTTCCCTGGAGGCTTTCCCACGAGGCTTTCCCACGAGGCTTTCCCACAGGGCTGTCCCACGTGCCACCGTGGAGTGAGTCGATCCTCGGCTTGACAGTCGAGGCAGTGCTGGGAAAACAGGTTTCCCTGGAATGGACTGAGGCATCTGGGGGACTCTGGGAATGGGGCCTGATCCTGGAGTTCTTCTCTCCTTTCCTGTGGAGAGCGCCTCCTCTTGAGATGCGACGGGAACGCTAGGAATTCTTTCTCGACCACACAGGGAAAGGATCCCTCCTCTCGAGCTAGCAGGCGGAAACGGGGCCACTCTGGATATGGACGGGACTCTCCGATTCCTCTAGAGTGGAGACGGGTATGTCGGGGAACTTCTTGATTTGCAGCAAGGGTGTGAAGGACCCTTTGGAAGTTCCAGAGTTTAAGTGTGATTACCCCCTAGTTGCCTCAGCGGAAATGGGCCTCATCTCGCCTGGAGGGGAGAACCTCCTGGATTTTCTGGAGTTGCGGCAGGTGCTCTCGACTTACGATGGGGACCACAGGGACCCGCTCTGGTGGCCTCAGGAAAGGCCAGTCCCCATATGCGTTGCTCTGGGGCCTCTCGGGATTCCTCTCCCGACGATGCCGGGGTCTAAGACCTTGTTTGGAGTCGGTGCCGGAACCTGAGGATTCCTCTCCACTTCTGACATGGATATGGGGTACTTCTGGAGTCCCCCCAGGGGTGTCACTACTCGTCTCGAGTGGGGCCATGCACGTGCGCTTTCCTCCCGAGCTGTAGCAGCAGTGTCCCGCTTCCCTTCGCATGGATCAAGGGATCTGTGGCTTTCCCTTGAGGCTTTCCCACGAGGCTTTCCCACAGGGCTGTACCACGTGCCACTGTGGTGTGAGTCGATCCTCGACTATGAAAGTCGAGGCAGTGCAGGGAATACAGGTTTCCCTGGAATGGACTGAGACATCTGGGGGACTCTGGGAATGGTGGCACGACCCTGGAGTTCCTCTCGCCTTTCCTCTGGAGAGCGCCACCTCTTGAGATTTGACGGGAATGCTGCGAATTCTTTCCCGACCACGCAGGGAAAGGATCAAACCTCCTCTCGAGCTAAAAGGTGGAATCGGGGCTCCTCTGGATGTGGGCGGGACTCTCGTGCTTCCTCTCGAAGTGGAGACGGGTATTTCGGGGAAATTCTTGAGTTGCATCAAGGGTGTGAAGGACCCTTTGGAAGTTCCAGAGTTTAGGTTTGATTAGCCTCGAGACGCCTCTGCGGAAATGGGCCTCATGTCGCCTGGAGGGGAAACCTCCTGGATTTTCTCAGAGTTGCTGCAGGTGCTCTCGACGTACTACGGGGATCACAGGGACCCGCTCTGGTGGCCTCAGTTAAGGCCAGTCCACATGCGCGTTTCTCGGGGGCCTCTCGGGATTCCTCTCCCATCGATGCCGGGACCTAAGACCTTGTGTGGAGTCGGTGCCTGAACCTGAGGATTCCTCTCCAGTGCTGACATGGATCTTGGGCTACTTCTGGAGACTCCCCAGGGGAGTCAGTCCTCGTCTCATGTGGGGGCATGCAGTTGCGCTTTCCTCCAGAGCTGTAGCAGCAGTGTCACGCTTCCCTTCGCGTGGATCAAGGGATCTGTGGCTTTCCCTCAAGGTTTTCCCACGAGGCTTTCCCAAGAGGCTTTCCCACGAGGCTTTCCCACGAGGCTTTCCCACAGGGCTGACCCACGTGTCACCGTTGTGTGAGTCGATCCTCGGCTTGAAAGTCGAGGCAGTGCAGGGAAAACAGGTTTCCCTTGAATGGACTGAGACATCTGGGGGACTCTGGGAATGGTGGCACGACCCTGGAGTTCCTCTCGCCTTTCCTGTGGAGAGCGTCTCCTCTTGAGATGCGAGGGGAAAGCCGGGAATTCTTTCCCGACCACGCAGTGAAAGGATCCCTCCTCTCGAGCCATGAGGCGGAAACGAGGCTCCTCTGGATGTGGCAGGGACTCTCGTGCTTCTTCTCGAGTGGAGACGGGTATGTCGGGGAACTTCTTGAGTTGCAGCAAGGGTGTGAAGGACCCTTTGGTAAGTTCCAGAGGTTAGGTGTGATTAGCCTCGAGACGCCTCAGCGCAAATGGGCCTCATCTCGCCTGGAGGGGAGAACCTCCTGGATTTTCTCGAGTTCCGTCAGGTGCTCTCGACTTACGAAGGGGACCTCAGGGACTCGCTGTGGTGGCCTCAGGAAAGGCCAGTCCCCATGCGAGTTGCTCGGGGGCCTCTCGGGATTCCTCTCCCGTCTATTCCAGGGCCTAAGACCTTGTGTGGAGTCGGTGCCTGAACCTGAGGATTCCTCTCCAGTGCTGACATGGATCTTGGGGTACTTCTGGAGTCTCCCCAGGGGAGTCAGTCCTCGTCTCGAGTGGGGCATGCACATGCGCTTTCCTCCGGAGCTGTAGCAGCAGTGTCACGCCTTCCCTTGGCGTGGATCAAGGGATCTGCGGCTTTCCCTCGAGGCTTTCCCACGAGGCTTTCCCACGAGGCTTTCCCACAGGGCTCTCCCACGTGTCACCGTGGTGTGAGCCGATCCTCGGCTTGAAAGTCGAGGCAGTGCAGGGAAAACAGGTTTCCCTGGAATGGACTGAGACATCTGGGGGACTCTGGGAATGGTGGCACGACCCTGGAGTTCCTCTCGCCTTTCCTGTGGAGAGCGCCTCCTCTTGAGATGCGACGGGAACGCCGGGAATTTTTCCCGAACCTGCAGGGGAAAGGATCCCTCCTCTCGAGCTAGGAGGCAGGAAACGGGGCTCCTCTGGATGTGGGCGGGTCTCTCGTGCTTCCTCTCGAGTGGAGACTGGTATGTCGGGGAACTTCTTGAGTTGCAGCAAGGGTGTGAAGGACCCTTTGGAAGTTCCAGAGGTTAGGTGTGATTAGCCTCGAGACAACCTCAGCGGAAATGGGCCTCATCTCGCCTGAGTGGGTAGAACCTCCTGGATTTCTCGAGTTGCGGCAGGTGCTCTCGACTTACGACGGGGACCTCAGGGACCCGCTCTGGTGGCCTCAGGAAACGCCAGTCCCCATGCGAGTTGCTAGGGGCCTCTCGGGATTCCTCTCCTGTCGATGCCGATGCCTAAGACATTGTGTGGAGTCGGTGCCAGGAACCTGAGGATTCCTCTCCAGTGCTGACATGGATCTTGGGTATTTCTGGAGTCTCCTCAGGGGAGTCAGTCCTCGTCTCGAGTGGGGGCATGCACGTGCGCTTTCCTCCCGAGCTGTAGCAGCAGTGTCACGCTTCCCTTCCGTGTATCAGGATCAGTGGCTTTCCCTCGAGGCTTTCCACGAGGCTTTCCCAGGTCGCTTTCCCACAGTGATGTCCCATGTGCCACCGTCGTGTCAGTCGATCCTCGGCTGAAAGTTGATGGCAATGCCGGGAAACAGGCTTCCGTGGAATGGACTGAGACATCTGGGGTATCTGGGAATGGTGGCACGACTCTTGAGTCCCTCTC
>NW_017212693.1:0-16330 GCF_001704415.2 Capra hircus
AAAATCCATTCAATTGCTGTTTTTGTACCTCTGACAGAGCGAGCTTGGCTCCTCCCTTTTTGGCAGTGAGGAGAAAAGAGGCATGACACCCTCCCAAGGGGACATGGGGCCTACTTCGAGAGGAAAGGCCCCTTGTGGAGCTGAGGCCAGGAAGGCACACAGTCGTGTCAAACACACTCCCTGCTTGCTTCTTCAGGGCACTCCCGCTATCAGCTAGGAATGTCTTTGCAATGATCACAAAGGGAAGGGGAGATACAGGGCCCTGCTTCTGGACCTCCGGTGCTCTGAGCAAATCTCGAGGTCTCCCGTTGTTGGTCAAGGTCAAGGTCAAGTTCAAGTTCAGGTCAAGGTCAAGTTCAAGGTCAAGTTCAAGTTCAAGTTCAAGCTCAAGGTGAAGTTTAAGTTCAAGTTCAAGGTCAAGTTCAAGTTCAAGGCCAAGGTCAAGTTCAGGGTCAAGTTCAAGGTCAAGGTCAAGGTCAAGTTCAAGTTCAAGGTCAAGGTCAAGTTCAAGTTCAAGTTGAAGTTCAAGTCAGCAAGTTCAAGTTGAAGTTCAAGTCAAGTTCAAGTTCAAGTCAAGTTCAAAGTTCAAGGTCAAGGTCAAGTTCAAGTTCAAGTTCAAGTTCAAGTTCAAGTTCAAGTTCAAGTCAAGTCAAGTTCAAGTTCAAGTTCAAGTTCAAGTTCAAGTTCAAGTCAAGTTCAAGTCAAGTTCAAGTTCAAGTCAAGTTCAAGTTCAAGTTCAAGTTCAAGTCAAGTTCAAGTTCAAGTTCAAGTCAAGTCAAGTTCAAGTTCAAGGTTCAAGGTCAAGTCAAGTCAAGTTCAAGTCAAGTTCAAGTTCAGTCAAGTCAAGTTCAAGGTCAAGTTCAAGTCAAGGTCAAGCCCAAGTTCAAGTTCAAGTTCAAGTCAAGGTCCAAGTTCAGAAGTCAAGGTCAAGCCAAGTCAAGTTCAATCAAGGTCAAGTTCAAGTCAATTCAAGTTCAGGCAGGGCAAGGCCAAGCCCAAGACCAAGGCAAGGGCAACAGCAACGCCAAGGCAAGGCCAAGCCCAGGCCAAGGCAAAGGCCAAGGCCACCAAAGCGACGCCCAAACCCGTAACGCCTGACAAAAGCAGAAGCCACTAGGCCCCTGTGCAGAGGAAGCCACTGAAGGCAGCAAGGCCACAGAGCTCCCGACTCCATTCCCACATGAAGATGTGAGGATAAAGGGCCTCATCCCAGCAAAGCACCCGCTCCCACCACCCCAACCCGGCCCCGCCCCCGAGCACGCCCACTGAAACAACACTGTCTTCCCAGAAAAGAGAACGGAGAAGCCATGTGTGTGCCAAAGGAGCAAGATGAACGAACGATGCCACGCCCTCCGAATTTGGGCACACCTGACGCCTCGGAACCCCGGGCCTGGCCGATGGTCCCAGCCGTTCTCGGGTGGGAGGGGGTCAACACATTGGCCGAGAGCCCTTGCTCAGGCCACCCGCAAATCCCCTGAGATGTGATCCGACCACAGGGACCGAGGGCAAACGTACCGCTTGAGGTGCTGGAGGAGCCGGACGAAGACATGGTGGGAGAGGCACACGGGCACGCTGCAGACTGCTGGCTGAGTGGGCGGGGACCCAGCAGCTCAGGACTCTGGAGAACGGGAGGCGTCTCCGCCACCATTGACGTCAATAGGGTTTGGGTGGGTAGATGGAGGGGGCCGCCCCTGGCCTCTTTCCAAGCAGAGACCCTGGACGGAGCCCCGTGGAGCGAGTGGGCTTTTCCCGGGCACGGCTGTGCCCTGGACCGCCAAGATCCCCGTTGGGGTGGGCGGGCAGTTCGGGGGCTTTGGTTTGTGGCCCTCCCTCGCAGCGGGGGGTGGGTTCAACCCCGAGTGGATCAATCAGGGGCCCTCAGCAGTGCCAAAGGGAACTCACCCGCCCAGGAACGCCCCTAGGTCCCTTTGAATTGGCCACCAACGCCCCCTTTCCCAGCCTGCCTTGCTCTGAGATTTCCCGCCTTTTCACATTCCACAGGTCCCTGGTCCTCGACTGTCCCCCGCTGGCTCCTCCGAGGCATTCCGGGACACCAGACGCTCTCTCCAGCGCCTCCACCTAGATCCCTCGCTGTCCTCGCCTCCGTTTCCCCCATGCCCCCTCCCCAACTCCTCCGTGGGCTCTTGGCATCCTTTCCCTACAGCAGTCCCAGAGTGCCACCCCGAGGGTTTTGAGTTGCCTGGAGCCAAGGCTCCGGCCAGAGACCTGAGGGGCCAGCGTCTGGACTGGCAGCTAATGCCATTTGGGGCTTTTCTCACGTGGAGCCTGAGGCCCGCACCTCCGCGGGCAACCCCCCAGCGCGAGTGCCCTGGAGATACCCGCCCAAGGGGACAGTGTATCCCTACTGTGGGGAAGGAGGTTCCTGTTTTGCCTGCACTGGTTCGACTTTCACGCCGAGGATCGACTCACACCATGGTGGCAAGTGGAATAGCCTTGTAGGAAAGCCTCATGGGAAAGACTCCAGGGAAAGCCACAGATTCCTTGATCCACGAGAAGGGAAGCGTGACACTGCTGCTACCGCTCGGGAGGAAAGCGCACGTGCATGACCCCACTCGAGCCGAGGACTGACGCAAGCTTGGGAGACTCCAGAAGTACGCCAAGATCCATGTCAGCACTGGAGAGGAATCCTCAGGTTCCGGTCCCGACTCCACACAAGGTCTTAGGCCCCGGCATCGACCGGAGAGGAATCCTGAGAGGCCCCCTAGCACCTCGCATGGGGACTGGCCTTTCCTGAGGTCACCAGAGCGGGTCCCTGAGGTCTCCGTCGTAACTCGAGAGCACCTGCCGCAACTCGAGAAAATCCAGGAGGTTCTCCCCTCCAGGCGAGATGAGGCCCATTTCCGCTGAGGCGTCTCGAGGCTAATCACACCTAACCTCTGGAACTTCCAAAGGG
This sequence comes from Capra hircus, assembly GCF_001704415.2. Lineage (NCBI taxonomy): Eukaryota > Metazoa > Chordata > Mammalia > Artiodactyla > Bovidae > Capra > Capra hircus. The sequence goes on from NW_017212693.1 coordinate 2,915, forward strand.
TCCTTCACACCCTTGCTGCAAGTCAAGAAGTTCTCCGACATACCCATATCCACTCGAGAGGAAGGACGAGGTTCCCGCCCATATCCAGCGGAGCCCCGTTTCCGCCTCGTAGCTCGAGAAGAGGGATCCTTTCCCTTTGTCGTCGGGAAAGAATTCCCGGCCTTCCCGTCGCATCTCAAGAGGAGGCGCTCTCCACAGGAAAGACGAGAGGAACTCCAGGGCCTTGCCAGCATTCCAAGAGTCCCCCAGATGTCTAAGTCCATTCCAGAAGAAACTGTTTTCCCTGCACTGCCTCGACGTTCACGCGAGGATCGACTCACACCACCGTGGCACGTGGGACAGCCCTGTTGGAAAGCCTCGTGGGAAAGCCTCAATGGAAAGCGACAGATCCCTTGATCCACACGTCGGCAAGCGTGACACTGCTGCTGCAGGTCGTGAGGAAATGGCAGGTGCATGCCCCCACACGAGATGAGGACTGACTCCCCTGGTGAGACTCCAGAAGTACGGAAAGATTCATGTCAGCACTGGAGAGGCATCCTCAGGGTCTGGCCCCGACTCCACACAAGGTCTTAGGCACTGGCATCGATGGGAGAGGAATCCCTAAAGGCCCCCTGGTAACTCGCATGGGGACTGGCCTTTCCTGAGGCCACCAGAGCGGGTCCCTGAGGACCCGTCGTAACTCGAGAGCACCTGCCGCAACTGGGTAAAATCCAGGAGGTTCTCCCCTCCAGGCGGGATGAGGCCCATTTCCTCTGAGGTGTCTGGAGGCTCATCACACCTAATCTCTGGAAATTAAAAAGGGTCCTTGCTGCAACTCAAGAAGTTCCCCGACATACCCGTCTCCACACGAGAGGAAGCACGAGGGTCCCGCCCACATTCAGAGGAACCCCGTTTCCGAGATGAAGGATCCTATCCTGCTTAGTCAGGAAAGATTTTTCGGCGTTCCCATGGCATCTCAAGAGCAAGGGTTCTCAATAGGAAAGGCAAGAGGAACTCCAGGATCGTGCCACCATTTCAAGAGTCCCCCAGATGTCTCAGTCCATTTTAGAGGAACCCGTTTTCCCAGCACTGCCTCAACTTTCACGCCGAGGATCCACTCACACCATGGTGGCATGTGGGACAGCCCTGTGAGAAAGCCTCGAGGGAAAGCCACAGATCCCTTGATCCCCGGGACGGGAAGCGTGACACATCTGCTACACTGTCCCTGAGGTCACGGTCGTATGTCGAGAGTACCTGCCGCAACTCGAGAAAATCCAGGAGGTTCTCTGCTCCAGTCGAGATGAGGCCCATTTTCTCTGCGGCGTCTCGAGAGTAATCACAACTAAACTCTGGAACTTCCAAAGTGTCCTAAACACCCTTGCTAAAACTCAAGAAGTTCCCCGACATACCCGTCTCCACTCCAGAGGAAGCACGAGGGTCCGGCAACCGCCAGAGGAGCTCCGTTTCCTCCTCCAAGCTCGAGATGAGGGATCCTTCCCTGCTTCCTCGGGAAAGAATTCCCGACGTTTCGACGCATCTCAAGAGGAGGCTCACTGCACAGGAAAGGCGAGAGGAACTCATGGGTCGTGCCACCATTCCAAGAGTCCCCCAGATGTCTCAGTCCATTCCAGAGGATCCTGTTTTCCCTGCACTGCTTCGACTTTCACGCTGAGGATCGACTCACACCTGGTGGCACGTGTGACAACCCTGTGGGAAAGCCTCGTGGGAAAGCCTCGTGGGAAAGCCTCGAGGGAAAGCCACAGATGCCTTGATCCACGCGAAGGGAAGCGTGACACTGCTGCTACAGCTCGGGAGGAAAGCGCACGTGCATGCCTCCCCTCGAGACGAGCACTGACCCCCTTGGGGAGACTCCAGAAGTACCCCAAGATCCATGTCTGGCCTGGAGAGGTATCCTCAGGTTCCGGCACCGACTCCACAAAGGACTTAGGCCCCAGCATATACGGGAGTGGAATCCCGAGAGTACCCCGAGCAACTCGCATGGGGACTGGCCTTTCCTGAGGCCATCAGAGCGGGTCCCTGAGGTCCCCGTCGTAAGTCGAGAGCACCTGCCACAACTCGAGAAAATCCAGGAGGTTTTCCCCTCCAGGCGAGATGAGGCCCATTTCCGCTGAGGCGTGTCGAGGCTAATCACACCTAACCTCTGGAACTTCCAAAGGGCCATTCACACCCTTGCTGCAACTCAAGAAGTTCCCCAACTTGCTCGTCTCCACTTGAGAGCAAGCACGAGAGTCCCGCTCGCATCAAGATGAGCCCCGTTTCAGCCTACTAGCTCGAGAGCAGGGATCCTTTCCCTGCGTGGTCGGGAAAGAATTCCCGGCGTTTCCCTCGCACCTCAAGAGGAGGCGCTCTCCACAGGAAAGGCGAGAGGAACTCCAGGGTCGAGCCACCATTACCTGAGTCCCCCAGATGTCTCAGTCCACTCCAGGGAAACCTGTTTTCCCTGCACTGCCTCGACTTTCAAGCCGAGCATTGACTCACACCACGTTGGCACGTGGGACAACCCTGTGGGAAAGCCTCTTGGGAAAGCCTCGTGGGAAAGCCTCGAGGGAAAGCCACAGGTCCCTTGATCCACGAGAAGGGAAGCATGACACTGCTGTCACAGCTCGGGTGTAAAGTGCACGTGCATGCCCCCACTCGAGACGACGACTGACTCCCCTGGGGAGACTCCAGAAGTACGCCAAGATCCATGTCAGCACTGGAGACGAATCCCTAGGTTTCGGCACCGATTCCGCGCAAGGTCTTAGGCCCCGGCATCGACGGGAGAGGAATCCCGAGAGGCCCCCGAGAAACTCGCAAGGGGACTGGCCTTTCCTGAGGCCACCAGAGCGGGTCACTGAGGGCCCCATCGTAAGTCGAGAGCAACTGCCGCAACTCGAGAACATCCAGGAGGTTCTCCCCTGCAGGCGAGATGAGGCCCATTTCCGCTGAGGCGTCTCGAGGCTAATCACATCTAACATCTGGAACTTCCAAAGGGTCTTTCACACCCTTGCTGCAACTCAAGAAGTTCCCCAACATACCCGTCTTCACTCGAGAGGAAGCACGAGAATCCCGCCCACATCCAGAGGAGCCCCGTTACCGCCTCCTAGCTCGAGAGGAGGGATCCTTTCACTGCGTGCTCGGGAAAGAATTGCCGGCTTTTCCGTCGCATCTCAAGAGGAGGCGCTCTCCACAGGAAAGGCGAGAGGAACTCCAGGGTCGTGCCACCATTCCCAGAGTCCCCCAGATGTCTCAGTCCATTCCAGGGAATACTTTTTTCCCTGCACTGCCTCGACTTTCAAACCGAGGATCGACTCACACCACGGTGGAATGTGGGAGAGCTCTGTGTCAAAGCCTCTTGGGAAAGCCTCGTGGGAAAGCCTCAGGGGAAAGCCCCTGATCCCTTGATTCACGCGAAGGGAACCGTGACACTGCTGCTACACCTCGGGAGGAAAGCGCAGGTGCATGCCCCCACTCGAGACGAGGACTGACTCCACTGGAGAGACTCCAGAAGTACCCAAAGATCCATGTCAGCACTGGAGAGAAATGCTCAGGTTCAGGCACCGACTCCACACAAAATCTTAGGCCCCGGAATAGACGGGAGAGGAATCCCGAGAGGCCCCCGAGCAACTCGCATGGGGACTGGCCTTTCCTGAGGCCACCAGAGCGGGTCGCTGAAGTCCCCGTCCTAAGTCGAGAGCACCTGCCGCAACTCGAGAAAATCCAGGAGGTTCTCCCCTCCAGGCTAGATGAGGCCCATTTCTGCTGAGGCAAATAGGGGTTAATCACACTAAACTCTGGAACTTCCAAAGGGTCCTTCACACCCTTGCTGCAACTCAAGAAGTTCCCCGACATACCCGTCTCCACTCAAGAGGAACACGAGAGTCCAGCCCACATCCAGAGGAGCCCCGTTTCCGCCTCCTAGCTCGAGAGGAGGGATCCATTCCCTGTGTGCTCGGGAAAGAATTCCCGGAGTTCCCGTCGCATCTCAAGAGGAGGCGCTCTCCACAGGAAGGCGAGAGGAACTCCAGTATCAGGCCCCATTCCCAGAGTCCCCCAGATGTCTCAGTCCATTCCAGGGAAACCTGTTTTTCCAACACTGCCTCAACTGTCAAGCCGAGGATCGACTCACACCACGGTGGCACGTGGGACAGCCCTGTGGGAAAGCCTCGTGGGAAAGCCTCGTGGAAAAGCCTCGAGGGAAAGTCACAGATCCCTTGATCCACGCGAAGGGACGCGCGACACTGCTGCTACAGCTCGGAAGGAAAGCGCACGTGCATGCCCCCACTTGAGACGAGGACTGACTCCACTGGGGAGACTCCAGAAGTACCCCAAGGTCCATGCCAGCACTGGAGAGGAATCCTCAGGTTCCGGCACCGGCTCCACAGAAGATCTTAGGCACCGGCATCGACGGGAGAGGAATCCCGAGAGGCCCCCGAGCAACTCGCATGGGGACTGGCCTTTCCTGAGGAAACCAGTGCGGGTCCCTAGGGCCCCGTCGTAAGTCGAGAGCACCTTCCGCAACTCGAGAAAATCCAGGAGGTTCTCCCCTCCAGGCGAGATGAGGCCCATTTCCGCGGGGGCGTCTCGAGGCTATTCACACCTAAACTCTGGAACTTCCAAAGGGTCCTTCACACCCTTGCTGCAACTCAAGATGTTCCCCGACATACCCGTCTCCACTCGAGAGGAAGCACGAGAGTCCCGCCCACATCCAGAGGAGCCCCGTTTCCGCCTCCTAGCTCGAGAGGAGGGATCCTTTCCCTGCCTGCTCGGGAAAGATTTCCCAGCGTTTCCGTGGCATATCAAGAGGAGGAGCTCACCACGGGAAAGGCCAGAGGAACTCCAGGGTCGTGCCACCATTCCCAGAGTCCCCCAGATATCTCAGTCCATTACAGGGAAACCTGTTTTCCCTGCACTGCGTCGACTTTCAAGACGAGGATCGACTCACACCACGGTGGCACGTGGGACAGCCCTGTGGGAAAGCCACGTGGGAAAGCCTCGTGGGAAAGCCTCGTGGGAAAGCCTGGAGGGAAAGCCACAGATCCCTTGATCCACGCGAAGGGAAGCGCGACACTGCTGCTACAGCTCGGGAGGAAAGCGCACGTGCATGCCCCCACTTGTGACGAGGACAGACTCCACTGGTGAGACTCCAGAAGTACACCAAGATCCATGTCAGCACTGGAGAGGAATCCTCAGGTTCCGGCACCGACTCCACACAAGATCATAGTCCCTGGCAACGACGGGAGAGGAATCCCGAGAGGCCCATGAGCAACTCCCATGGGGACTGGCCTTTCCTGAGGCCACCAGAGCGGGTCCCTGAGGACCCCTTCGTAAGTCGAAAGCACCTGCTGCAACTCGAGAAAATCCAGGAGCTTCTCCCCTCCAGGCGAGATGAGTCCCATTTCCGCCGAGGCGTCTCGAGGCTATTCACACCTAAACTCTGGAACTTCCAAAGGGTCCTTCACACCCTTGCTGCAACTCAAGAAGTTCCCCGACATTCCCGTCTCCACTCGAGAGGAAGCACGAGAGTCCTGCCCACATCCAGAGGAGCCCCGTTTCCGCCTCCTAGCTCGAGAGGAGGGATCCTTTCCCTGCGTGGTCGGGAAAGAATTCCCGGCGTTCCCGTCGCATCTCAAGAGGAGGCGCTCTTCACAGGAAAGGCGAGAGGAAATCCAGGGTCGTGCCACCATTCCCAGAGTCCCCCAGATGTCTCAGTCCATTCAAGGGAAACCTGTGTTCCCTGCACTGCCTCGACTTTCAAGCCGAGGATCGACTCACACCACGGCGGCACTTGGGACAGCCCTGTGGGAAAGCCTCGTGGGAAAGCCTCGAGGGAAAGCCCCTGATCCCTTGATCCTCGCGAAGGGAAGAGTGACACTGCTGCTACAGCTCGGGAGGAAAGCGCACGTGCATGCCCCCACTCGAGACGAGGACTGACTCCCCTGGGGAGACTCCAGAAGAAGCCCAGGATCCATGTCAGCACTGGAGAGTAATGCTCATGACTGGCACCGACTCCACACAAGATCTTAGGCCCCGGCATCGTCGGGAGTGGAATCCCGAGAGGACCCCGAACAACTCGCATGGGGCATGGCCTTTCCTGAGGCCACCAGAGCGGGTCCCTGAGGTCCTCGTCATAAGTCGAGAGCACTTGCCGCAACTCGAGAAAATCCAGGAGGTTCTCCCCTCCAGGCGAGATGAGGCCCATTTCCGCTGAGGCGTCTCGAGGCTAATCACACCTAACCTCTGGAACTTCCAAAGGGTCCTTCACACCCTTGCTGCAACTCAAGAAGTTCCCCGACATACCCGTTCCTCTTCACATTCTGCCATAATGGTGGTGTCATCTGCATATCTAAGTTGATTGATATTTCTACCGGCAATCTTGATTCCAGCTTATGTATCTTCCATCCCAGCATTTTTCATGATGTACTCTGCATAGAAGTTAAATAAACAGGGTGACAATATACAGCCTTGACATACTCCTTTTCCTTTTTGGAACCAGTCTGTTGTTCCATGTCCTGCTCTAACTGTTGCTTCCTGACCTTCATCCAGATTTCTCAAGAGGCAGGTTAGGTGGTCTGGTATTCCCATCTCTTTCAGAATTGTAGCTAAAACAACAGTAAAAGGACCTTTCCGATGTCAGGCCAAGGAATTGTGTTTCCAGTCATTGAGCCACACCTGATCACTGAGCACAAATTCATGAATCTGTTCCTCAAGGGGGAATGATATTCTTTTTTATACAAACTTAGTTACCTGATTTATTACCTTACCTAATTGTTCCATCTGCTGTGAAATCCCACCCCCTTACTTGTGGCAAATCTGCTAACACCTGCCTCACTGTGGGAGGGGGTCTCCCATAGAAAATTTCATAAGGACAACAACTGTGGGAACGTGCGGTTACCCGTAATATGAGTAAGTCTGCCGGAAGCAAGCCCATCCACGTACAGTCAGTCTCTATGATCCATTTTGAAAGTGTCTCTTCAAGAGTTTGGTTGTTTCTTTCCACCATTCCAGAACACTGGGGCCTATATGCTGTATGTAATTTCCACTGATATTTAGAGCTTCACATACCTGTTAATTAACGCGGCTACAAAGACAGGGCCATTGTCGGATTCTATACTGGTTGGAAACCCAAGTCTGGGAATTATTTCTCAAATCAGCGAGCTACTTCATTTTCTTTTTCAGATCAGGTAGGGAAGGCCTCTGCCCAACCGGAGAAGGTACCTACTATTCTAGTAAGTCATGATAACAGGTGACTGCCTTTGCTTCCCCGAAGGACACTCGCTTTCCCTGCATCCTGAGAACTCCACGTCTCAGCCAGTTGGAAAAGCGCTTCTTGGAGGTCATTATTCAGGGGCAACTTCCCCTGGAGCCCGGGGCCATAGGGAGCGGCTCCACACTCCCAGGGAAAGGCAGAGCCACAGCCACACATCTGTCCCATCCCCTTTGCTCTGTAGGAGAGCTCTAGTGAGCCTAGGTCTGTCAGGAAAATTCTTGGCTCCTATGGGGACACATTCTATGTGTGAAACTGCATCCAGGACCTAGGGGCCACAGGGCGCCTGTTTCTCTCGGGGGCGGAGGGGTGGGGGGCCTGAAGCAGTGCGGCCCAGCAACAGCTTCCACATCCATCCAATTGCTCTTTTCTTACCTCTGATAGAACTAGCTTTGTTCCAGCCTTTGGCAATTTGGAGGCAAGCGGGCCCCACTTCCTCCCCAAGGAGGCATGGGACCTACTTTGAGTGGAAAGGCCCCTCACGGAGCTGAACCCAGGAAGGCACCCAGTCATGTCTGACACATTCCTGCATCCTGCTTCTTCATGAGCAATACCGCTATAAGCTAGGCATGTCTTTCCAAGGCTCAGAAAGGACAGGGGAGATGCATGGTGCTGCCTCTGGAATTTCGGTCCTCTGAGCAGACCTGGAGGTCTCCCCTTGAAGGAGCTAACCAGTTTCTTCCAAATACAGGCTTGCAAACACACACTGGGTGGCTGCCTCTTCTTCCCTGAAGGACGATCACTTTCCCCGCATCCTGTGAACTCTGCATCCCAGCCTGCTGAAAAAGTGCTTCTTGGAGGTCATTTTTCAAGGACAATTTTCCCTGGAGCCCGGGGCCGTAGGGAGGGCCCCATGCTCGCTGGGAAAGGCAGAGTCACATCCACAGTCTGTTCTACCCCTTTTGCCCTGTAGGAGAGCTCTAGTGAGCCTAGGTCTGTCAGGAAAATTCTTGGCTCCTATGGGGACACACCCTGTGTGTTAACCTGCATATCGGACCTAGGGGCCACAGGGCGCCTGTTCCTCTCGGGGGGGACCCTGAAGTGGTGCGGCCCAGCAACAGCCTGAACATCCATCCGATTGCTCTTTTCTTCCTTCTGATAGAGCTAGCTTTGCTTCTCGCTTTGGCATTTCGGAAGCCAGGGGGAGCCCCACCGCTGTTGTCCTGGGGTCTATTGGAGGTACCGGGTCTATTGGACCCCAGCATGGCACCCGACCCCCTCAGACACACTCCCGCAGCCTCCTTCCCCATGGGCAGGACTGTTCTGACCTAGGAATGTGTTCCCAAGGCTCAGAAAATGCAGGGAGACACACGGCCCTGACTCTGGAACTGAGGCCGTTGGAGCAGGCCTGGAGGTCTGACGTCTGAGACGCCAAACACTTGCTGCAAGATACAGGTGTGAAAACACACTCTCTGGGGCTGCCTTTCCTTCCTCCAAGGAAGAGAGCTTTTCCAGTCTCCTCCGTGCTGAGTCATACAAGGCTGGAAAGGTCTGGCTTCCAGGGCATTTCTCAGCGGCAATGGCCCCTGAGGCCCTGCACCCAGGGAGGGATCCTACCCTCCCAGGGGAAGTCAAAGCAACCTCCAAACAGCTGTTCTCTCATGTTACCTCTGCAGGAGGGAGCTAGTGAGCCCAGGTCTGTCTGGAACGTTCTTGGATCCTGCGGGGAAATCATCCTGGGAGCCCACCTGGATACCAGTCGTAGGGGCTAAAATTCGCATTTTCCTTCCTTGGAGCCCTAACGCAGTACAGCCTAGCAACTGCTTGAAAATCCATCCTGTTGCTGTTTTCTTCCCTCTGACAGAGCGAGCTTTGCTCCCCATTTGGGGATTTCAGAAGCAAGGTGGTGGCCTGCAACTCCTTGCCTGGGGTCCATTGGAGGTGCAAGGTGCCCTCGACCAGGTGACCTCAGCATGACACCTGGCCCCCTCAGACACACTCCCGCAGCCTGCTTCCCCATGGGCAGGACTGCTCTCACCTAGGAATGTGTTTGCAAGGCCAGGAAACTGCAGGGAGACACAAGGCCCTGATTCTGGCATTGAGTCTGTTGGAACAGGCCTGCAGGTCTTCTGTCTAACAAGCCAAACACTTGCTGCAAGATACAGGCCTGAAAACACACTCTTGGGCTGCCTTTCCTTCCTCCAAGGAAGAGAGTTTTCTCAGCCTCCTGTGGGCTGAGAGTCACACAGGGCTGAAAAGCACTTGCTGGGAGATTATTTTTCATTGGCCATGGCCCCTGAGGCCCTGTGCTCAGGGAGGGCTCCCTCCCTCCCAGGGAAAGTCAAAGGAAGCTCCAAACAGCTGTTCAATCATGTTTTTGAGAGAGTCATTGCCAAGGCAGGTTTATAAGAAGTTCAAGGGTCCCCAAGGAGAGAGGGGTCTAGAATTCTCAAGGAGGAAGGAAGGACAAACTGTTTTTCCCTCTACATTCCTTAGGATTATATAACAATCATGCATCCTTCTTGAGGACGGTCTCTGGAAAAAACCTTCTGGCTAATCCTGTTTTCTTAAAATGTAAATTATGGGAGTAGGTCTAGTGAGTCTTTACAACCTCCAGACATTCTTTTGTTCGTTGTCATAACTTATTGGAGAGTATATAACTCCATTACTAACACTAGCAAGGGGGTACGCTTTCTGCCCCTTGTGATGTCTCTGTCAGAAGCTTTCTCTATCTCCTTTCTCCTTTAATAAAACTCTATTGCACAAAAGCTCTGAGTAATCAAGCCTCGTCTTGGGCCCTGGATTGAATTCTTCTCCTCCATAAGCCAAGAATCCCAGCATCTTTTCGTGGTTCAGCAACAATATTTCATTTCCTCTGCAGGAGAGAGCTAGTGAGCTTAGGTCTGTCTGGAACATTCTTGAATCCTGTGGGGAAAATATCCTGTGCACACATCTGGATACTGGGCCTAGAGGCCAAAATTCGCATTTCTTTCCCGGGGAGCCCTAACGTGGTGTGACTTAGCAACTGCTTGAAAATCCATCCCATTGCTGTTTTCCTCCTTCTGACAGAGCTAGCTTTGTTCCCTGCTTTGGGATGTCTCAACCGAAGGGCCGGTCCATAGCTACTCGCCTGGGGCCCATTGGATGTGCAAGGTGCCCTCGACTAGGTGACCCTAGCATGGCACTCAGCCCGCTCAGACACACTCCCGAGGCTTCTTTCTCATGGGAAGCACTGCTCCAACCTAGGAATGTGTCTGCAATGCTTGGAAAGTGCAGTGAGACACACAGCCCTGACTCTGCAATTGAGGCCCTCAGAGCAAGCCTGCAGCTCTGATGTCTGAGAAGCAAAACACTTGCTGCAAAGAGAGGCCTGAAAACACACTCTCTGTGGATGACTTTCCTTCCTCTAAGGAAGATAGTTTTCCCAGTCTCCTGCTTCCTGAATGTCACACAGCTGGAATGCGCTTGCTTGGAGGTCGTGATTCAGTGGCAATGACCCCTGAGGCCCTTTGCCCAGGGAGGGCTCCCACACTCACAGGCAAATCAAAGCAACTTCCAAGTGAGTCAGCTCTTCACATCAAGTGGCCAAAGTATTGGAGTTTCAGGTTCAGTATTAGTCCTTCCAATGTATATTCAGACCTGATTTCCTTTAGGATGGAGTGGTTGCGTCTCCTTGTAGTCTAAGCGACCTACAAGCATCTTCTCCAACACCACAGTTCAAAAGCATCCAATTTTCAGCTGTCACTTTCTTTATAGTACATCTTTCATATCCATCCATGACATATGGAAAAACCATAGCCTTGACTGGATGGATCTTTGTTGGCAAAGCAACGTCTCGGCTTTTTAATATGCTGTCTAGTTTGGTTATCACTTTTCTTAATACGTTTTAAGTTCATGGAGGCAGACATCACCTGCAGTGATTTCCAAGCCCCCCAAAATAGTCTGCTGCTGTTTCCAATGTTTTCCCATCTATTTGCCATGAAGTGATGAGACTGGATGCAATGATTTTAGTTTTCTGAATGCTGAGCTTTAAGCTAACTTTTTCACTCTCCTCTTTCACTTTCATCAGGAGACTCTTTAGTTCTTCTTCACTTTCTGCCATAAGGGTGGTGTCATCTGCATATCTGAGATTCTCGATATTTCTCCCAGCAATCTGGATTCCAGCGTGTGCTTCCTCCAGCCCAGTGTTTCTCATGATGTACTCTGCATATAAGTTAAATAAGCAGGGTGACAATACACTGCCTTGACATATTCCTTTTCCTATTTAGAACCAGTCTGTTGTTCCATGTCCAGTTCGAACTGTTTCTTCCTGACCTGCATACAGGTTTCTCAAGAGACAGGTCAGGTGGTCTGGTATTCCCATCTCTTTCAGAATTTTTCCCAGTTTATTGTGATCCACACAGTCAAAGGCTTTGGCATAGTCAATAAAGCAGAAATAGATGTCTTTTTTTCTGGAACTCTCTTGCTTTTTCAATGATCCAGTGGATGTTGGCAGTTTGATCTCTGGTTTCTCTGCATGTTTTAAATCCCTCTTGAACATTTGGAAGTTCACAGTTCATGTGAACTTGGAGAATTTTGAGCATTACTTTACTAGTGTGTGAGATGAGTGCAATTGTGCAGCAGCTTGAATATTCTTTGTCATTGCCTTTCTTTGGGATTGGAATGAAAACTGACCTAATGACTAGATGTTTTCAATTGCATATGCTGAAAGAACTGGCTGTGCAGTTTTGAAGAAAAAAAAATCATTTTAACCCATTTTCTCTGAAGTGCAAGGCATATCATGGCCATCCCTGAATCATAAAGTCACCTTTTCTTTATGTAGTCATAGTTTCATGCCTAAATTATAGGCCAACTCGTGCTCAAATGGACTCTGATGTCAGGGGCAGATCAACTAATAAAAAGCTTGGATTGTCCCTCTGGAGGAAAGTGAGATCTTGGTCCCACGAGAAGAATCTGAAGGGTTAAGGGAACTTGCAAGAGTGGGGAAAGCTTAGTCCATCCTACATGTACCAAAATCTTAAATAAGGCTTATTTACTTTACCAAAGTAAAAAAACAGATGATGAAAACAATTATAAATCAATGAAAGGTAAAGAAATCCATAGTCTGTTATCAAAAATTGCATTCTAAGAAAACTTTGTTCTCTCAACCTAGAGAGGAGACTAAATTCCATCTGGTACCAGCTTACCAGAAGACAAACAAACAAACAAACAAATTATCGGTAAGCTTAAAAAAAGTATATTCCATATATCTTGAAGTAGCAGTATTTCTGCAAAGGCATCAGTGTGAAACCATAGAGGACATGGTTAAAACCTGATTAAATAGAAATTGACAATGTAATCTGGTCACTGCTGCGACTTGAAATGCTTTAATATGATAACTGGAATTATAACTGACAGCATTTGACCAGGACATATCAGATTTTCACGGATGTCAGATAATTTCTAGGATATCTATATTAGGAACTGAAGGAATCTTTGAACCTAGGAAAGAAAACAACAGTCTCAAAGGCCCTTGCTGAATCATCTATCAGCAAAGGAATGTCTTTGCAAGGATCGCAAAGTGAAGGGAAAATACACCGACCTGCCTCTGCAACTTTGGTCCTCTGAGCAGATCTGGAGGTCTCCCTTTGTATAAGCTAACCTGTTCCTTCCAAATAGAGGTTTGCAACACAAAACAAGTGGCCGCCTATTCTTCCCCGAAGGAGGCTCTCTTTCCCCACATCCTGCGAACACCCTTTCCCAGCCTCCTGGAAAAGCGCTTCTTGCAGTTCCTTTCAGAAAATCCTATGGACGGAGAAGCCTGGTAGGCTGCAGTCCGTGGGGTCGCTGAGGGTCGGACACGACTGAGCGACTGCACTTTCATTTTCACTTTCATGCATTGGAGAAGGCAATGGCAACCCACTTACTGTTCTTGCCTGGAGAATCCCAGGGACGGGGGAGCCTAGTGGGCTACCGTCTATGGCGTCGCACAGAGTCGAACACGACTGAAGCAACTTAGCAGCAGCAGCAGCAGCAGTTCCTTTCTTAGGGGCAGTTATCCCTGAGATTGGGACCTGGAAAGGCAGAGCCACCTCCACACACACGTCTTTTCTGTCCCCTTTCCTCTGGAGGAGAGCTCTAGTGAGCCTAGGTCTGTCAGGAAAATTCTTGCTTTGACGGGATCCCACCCAGTGTGTGAACCTGCATACCCGACCTAGGGGCCACAGGCACCTGTTTTGCTCGAGTGGGTC
>NW_017212694.1:0-25912 GCF_001704415.2 Capra hircus
TTGAATACAGAGTTCCAAAGAATAGCAAGGAGAGACAAGAAAGCTTCCTCAGTGATCAATGAAAGAAATAGAGGAAAACAATAGAATGGAAAGACAAGAGATCTCTTCAAGAAAATTAGAGATACCAAGGAAACATTTCATGCAAAGATGTGCTCCATAAAGGGCAGAAATGTTAGGGACCTAACAGAAGCAGAAGATATTAAGAGAGGTGGCAAGAATACACGGAAGAACTGTACAAAAAGATCTTCACGACCCAGATAATCACCATGGTGTGATCCCTCACCTAGAGCCAGACATCCTAAAATGTGAAGTCAAGTGGGGCCTTAGAAAGCATCACTATGAACAAAACTAGTGGAGGTGATGGAATTCCAGTGGAGCTATTTCAAATCCTGAGAGATGATGCTGTGAAAGTGCTGCACCCAATATGCCAGCAAATTTGGAAAACTCAGCAGTGGCCACAGGACTTGGAAAAGGTCAGTTTTCATTCCAATCCCAAAGAAAGGCAATGCCAAAGAATGCTCAAACTACTGCACAATTGCACTCATCTCACACACTAGTAAAAGTAATACTCAAAATTCTCCAAGCCAGGCTTCAGCAATAACGTGAACCATGAACTTCCAGATGTTCAAGCTGGTTTTAGAAAAGGCAGAGGAACCAGGATCAAATTGCAACATCTGCTGGATTATGGAAAAAGCAAGAGAGTTCCAGAAAATCATCTATTTCTGCTTTATTGACTATGCCAAAGCCTTTGACTGTATGGATCACAATACACTGTGGAAATTCTGAAAGAGATGGGAATATCAGACCACCTGGGCTGCTCTTGAGAAACCTGTATGCAGGTCAGGAAGCAACAGTTAGAACTGGACATGGAACAACAGACTGGTTCCAAATAGGAAAAGGAGTGCGTCAAGGCTGTATATTGTCACCCCTGCTTATTTAACTTATATGCAGAGTACATTATGAGAAACGCTGGCTGGAGGAGGCACAAGCTGGAATCAGATTGCCAGGAGAAATATCAATCACCCTCAGATATGCAGATGAAACCACCCTTATGGCAGAAAGTGAAGAGGGACTAAAAAGCCTCTTGATGAAAGTGAATGAGGAGAGTGAAAAAGCTGGCTTAAACACAACATTCAGAAAACTAAGATTATAGCATCTGGTCCCATCACTTCATGGGAAATAGATGGGGAAACAGTATCAGACTTTATTTTTCTGGGCTCCAAAATCACTGCAGATGGTGACTGCAGCCATGAAATTAAAAGATGCTTACTCCTTGGAAGGAAAGTTATGACCAGTCTAGACAGCATATTCAAAAGCAGAGACATTACTTTGCCGACTAAGGTCTGTCTAGTCAAGGCTATGGTTTTTCCAGTAGCCATGTATGGATGTGAGAGTTGGACTATAAAGAAAGCTGAGCGCTGAGGAATTGAGGCTTTTGAACTGTGGTGTTGGAGAAGACTCTTGAGGGTCCCTTGGACTGCAAGGAGATCCAACCATTCCATCCTAAAGGAGATCAGTCCTTGGTGTTCATTGGAAGGATTGATGCTGAAGCTGAAACTCCAATACTTTGGCCACCTGATGCGAAGAGCTGACTCATTGGAAAAGACCCTGATGCTGGGAAAGATTGAGTGCAGGAGGAGAAGGGGATGACAGAGGATGAAATGTTTGGATGGCATCACCGACTCGATGCACTTGGTTTTGGGTGGACTACGGGAGTTGGTGATAGACAGGGAGTCCTGGCATCCTCCGGTTCATGGGGTCACAGAGTCGGATACGACTGAGTGACTGAACTGAACTAGAAAGATAAACATGATATGATATTTAAAAGCTTAGGCTTCTGATATGGCAAACCTGTACTTGCTCCTTAGTTTCACCATTTTATTTACTTGCTCTTGGTCTAGAGGACATTTCTTAAATTCTGAGCTTTATCTTCTCATTTCTAAAATGTGAATCATAATTTGATGCCTATCTCATAGGATGTTATGTGAATATATGTGATAAAAGCAATCTGCTTAATACAGAATATATAAACATTCCATATATTTGCTACTTTTTATTATTTTCTATTTGAAATGTATTGTGTGTGTGTGTATAAGGGGTTAAGGGAGACAGGGAGAGTTGAAAGAGTGTTTGAAAATCTGATTCCTTTCTCTACCCAACAAAGGAAAAGTGGTATTTTCCAGCATGACTAGGGTGGGTCAAATGTGTATGGCTATGGAAATCATTGGATAATAGTTATTTGGCAAACATTTAATTTTGAGCCTATGTTCTTGGCACTATGTTAAGGAGTTGAGAATTAGTGAAGAACAATATATAGTTCTTCTGTGAAAGACTTTATGTTCCAGTGACAGAGGCCGTATCTGTGATAGGAAATTCAAACACAATGTGGTGAGCTAGAAGCCAAAGTAATTTGTAAGATTATTTTTAAGAACTAAGTGGGATAATAAATGTGAGAAGCTTTAGAGTACTGGGGAAATCACTTTTTTTTTTTTTTTGCATCTGTGTATATCCAACACCTAGCACATGACCTGATACATAGTAGTTATATAATTAATATGTGCCAATTGAATAACGAGTACTGACGTAGAGCCTATACAAGTGTTGCCATCATATGTGTTACTGCATGGGGACTGTAAGTATGAGATTAGTTAGGGGAATCAGCAAAGAAGGAGATAATATTCAATCTAAGACCCAAGGAGGACAGGTTGAGATTAGTTAAGCAAAAGACAGGATTTTCTCAGCAGTGAGAGTGGCAGATGTAAATATCTCAGGATGAGAGAGAGCTGGGCATGTCGATGGAACTGCAAATGCCTTATTCCCCATGGCTGAAGCACAGTGGAAGGTGGGGATGGCTGAATGGTGGCACTGAGAAGGAGGGAGGGATTGTCAAGGCTCTTTGCCCAGTCAAGAAATGTGGACTTGAATCTGGAGACCAGGGGACCACTGAGGGTTACAAGGCTGAATTGACCTTTTAGGTGTCCAGGTAATGCTGCCTTCAGTGCTCAAAAAAACCTAGTGATGGGCTACCTTGAAGAGAAAGAGTGGTTTAGGAATACAGGAGAGAGGCAGTGGGAGGCCTCATTAATTGGTAGGAGAGAAGAAAAGAGTTGAGACAAAGGACTGGTAAAATCCAAAAGTTAGAGAAGAGTATCAGAAAAGGAAGACATGGTGCATGAACACAGTGGAATATTAATCATTCCTGATGAAAGTGAAAGAGAGTGAAAAAGCTGGCTTAAAAGCCAACATTCAAAAAGCAAAGATCAAGCAAAAGATGGGGAAACAATGGGAACAGTGATAGACTTTATTTTGGGGGGCTCCAAAATCACTATAGATGGTGACTGCAGCCATGAATTTAAAAGACACTTGCTCCTTGGAGGAAAAGCTATGACATACCCAAACAGCATATTAAAAATCAGAGACATTACTTGGCCAATAAAGGTCTGTCTAGTCAAAGCTATGGTTTTTCCAGTAGTCATGTATGGATGTGAGAATTGGAGTATAAAGAAAGCAGAGCACTGAAGAATTGATGCATTTTTTTTTCTTTTAAAAAATAAATATTTAGTTTTCAATTGAAGGATAATTACTTTATAGAATTTTTTTGTTTTCTGTCAAACCTCAGCATGAATCAGCCATTGGTATACATATATCTGCCCCCCTGCCTTTTAAACCTCCATCCCATCTCTCTCCCCATCTCATCCTTCTAGGTTGATTCAGAGCCCCTGTTTGAATTTTCTGAGCCATACAGAAAATTCCCATTGGCTATCTATTTTACACATGGTAATGTAAGTTTCCATGTTACTCTTTCCATACATCTCACCCTCTCTTCCCCTCTCCCTATGTCCATCAGTCTATTCTCTGTCTGTTTCTCCATTGCTGCCCTGTAAATAAATTCTTCAGTACCATTTTTCTAGATTCCATATATATGCATTAGAATATGATATTTATCTTTCTGACTTACTTCACTCTGTATAATAGTGTCTAGATTCATCCACCTCATTAGAACTGACTCAAATGCATTCTTTTTTATGGCTGAGTAATATTCCATTGTGTATATGTACTGCAACTTCTTTACCCATTCATCTGTCAATGCACATCTAGTTTGCTTCCATGTTCTAGGTATTGCAAATAGTGTGGCAATGAAAAATGGGATACATGTGTCTTTTTCAATTTTGGTTTCCTCAGGGTATATGCTTAGGAGTGCAATTGCTGGGTAATATGATGGTTTTGTTCCTGTTTTTTTTTTTTTTTTTAAAGGAATCTCCATACCATCTTCCATAGTGGCTGTATCAATTTAAATTCCCACTGACAGTTCAAGAGCATTCCTTTTTCTCCACATCCTCTTCAGCATTTATTGCTTGTAGACTTTTTGATGGCCATTCTGACCAGTGTGAGGTGATATCTCATTGTAGTTTTGATTTGCATTTCTCTTATAATGAGCAATGTTGAGCATCTTTTGATGTGTTTGTTAGCCATCTGTATTTCTTCTTTGGAGAAATGTCTGTTTAGGTCTTTTCCCCACTTTTTGATTGGGTTGTTTGTTTTTCTGGTATTGAGTTATATGAGCTGCTTATACATTTTGGAAATTAATCTTTTGTCAGTTTTTTCACTTGCTATTATTTTCTCCCATTCTGAGTATTGACTTTTCACCTTGCTTATTGTTTCCTTTGCTGTGAAAATGCTTTTAATTTTAGTCAGGTCCTACTTGTTTAGTTCTTATTTCCAATACTCTAGGAGGTGGGTCATAGAGGATCTTGCTTTGATTTATGTCATCAAGTGTTTTGTCTATGTTTTCCTCTTAAGAGTTTTATAGTATCTGGTCTTACATGTAGGTCTTTAACCCATTTTGAGTTTATCTTTGGATGTGGTGTTAGGAAGTGTTCTAATTCCATTCTTTTGCATGTAGTTGCCCAGTTTTCCCAGCACCATTTATTGAAGAGGCTGTATTTGCCCATTTTAAATTCTTGCCTCCTTTGTCAAAATAAGGTACCCATAGGTGCATGCATTGGTTTATTTCTGAGTTTTCTATCTTGTTCCATTGGTCTATATTTCTGTTTTTGTGCCAGTACCATACAGTCTTGATGACTGTAGCTTTGTAGTATAATCTGAAGTCGAGAAGGTTGATTCCTCCAGCTCCATTCTCCTTTTTCAAGACTGCTTTGGCTATTCATGGTCTATTGTGTTTCCATATGAGTTGTGAAATTTTTTGTTCTAGTTCTGTGAAAAATGCCATTGGTAATTTGATAGGGATCACACTGAATCTGTAGATTGCATTTTGTAGTATAGTCATTTTCACAATACTGATTCTTCCTACCCAGGAACATGGAATATCTCTCCATCTGTTTATGTTGTCTTTGATTTCTTTCATTATTGTCTTATAATTTTCCATGTATATTTCTTTTGTCTCTGTACATTAGTTTATTCCTAGATACTTTATTCTTTTTGTTGCAATGGTGAATGGGATTGATTCCTTAATTTTTCTTTCCGATTTTTCATTGTTAGTATATAGGAATGCAAGTGGTTTTTGTGTATTGATTTTATATCCTGCAACTTTGCTAAATTCACTGATTAGCTCTAGTAATTTTCTGATAGTATCTTTAGAGTTTTCTATATATAGCATAATGTCATCTGCAAACAGTGAGAGCTTTACTTCTTCCTTTCCGATCTGTATTCCTTTTATTTCTTTTTCTTCTTTGATTGCTGTAGCTAGGACCTCCAAAACTATGTTGAATAATAGTGGTGAAACGGGGATATCCTTGTCTTGTTCCTGATCTAGGGGAAATGTTTTCAATTTTTCACCATTGAGAACAGTGTTTACTATAGGCTTATCATATATAGCCTTTACTGTGTTGAGGTATGCTCCTTCTATGCCCATTCTTTGAAGAGTTTTAATCATAAATGGGTGCTGAATTTTGTCAAAGACTTTTTCTGCATCTATTGAGATTAACATATGGTTTTTATCTTTCAGTTTGTTAATATGGTGTATCACATTGATTTCTGTATATTGAAGAATCCTTGCATCCCTGGAATAAACCCAACTTGATCATGGTGTATGAGCTTTTTGATGTGTTGCTGAATTCTGTTTGCTAAAATTTTGTCGAGGATTTTTGCATCTATATTCATCAGTGATATTGGTCTGTAGTTTTCTTTTTTTGTGTTTCTTTGTCTGGTTTTGATATCAGGGTGATGGTAGCCTCATAGAATGAGTTTAAAAGTGTTCCTTCCTCTGCAATTTTTTGAAAGAGTTTTTGAAGGATAGGCATTAGTTTTTCTTTAAGTGTTTGATAGAATTCTCCTGTGAAGCCATCTGATCCTTGGCTTTTGTTTTTTGGGAGATTTTTGATCACAGCTTCGATTTCAGTGCTTGTAATTGGGTTGTTCATAATTTCTGTTTCTTTCGGTTTCAGTCTTGGGAGATTGAACTTTTCTAAGAATCTGTCCATTTCTTCCAGGTTATCCATTTGTTGCCATATAGTTGTTCATAATAGTCTCCTATAATCCTTTGTATTTCTGCATTGTCTGTTGTAACCTCTCCTTATCCATTTCTAATTTTGTTGGTTTGATTCTTCTCTCTCTTTTTTTTTTAAATTTTTTATTTTTTTTAAATTTTAAAATCTTTAATTCTTACATGCGTTCCCAAACATGAACCCCCCTCCCACCTCCCTCCCCACAACATCTCTCTGGGTCATCCCCATGCACCAGCCCCAAGCAAGCTGCACCCTACGTCAGACATGGACTGGCGATTCAATTCTTACATGACAGTATACATGTTAGAATTCCCATTCTCCCAAATCATCCCACCCTCTCCCTCTCCCTCTGAGTCCAAAAGTCTGGTATACACATCTGTGTCTTTTTTGCTGTCTTGCATACAGGGTCGTCATTGCCATCTTTCTAAATTCCATATATATGTGTTAGTATACTGTATTGGTGTTTTTCTTTCTGGCTTACTTCACTCTGTATAATTGGCTCCAGTTTCACCCATCTCATCAGAACTGATTCAAATGAATTCTTTTTAACGGCTGAGTAATACTCCATTGTGTATATGTACCACAGCTTTCTTATCCATTCATCTGCTGATGGACATCTAGGTTGTTTCCATGTCCTGGCTATTATAAACAGTGCTGCGATGAACATTGGGGTACATGTGTCTCTTTCAATTCTGGTTTCCTCGGTGTGTATGCCCAGAAGTGGGAAAAAAGGAAAACTACAGGCCAATATCACTGATGAACATAGATGCAAAAATCCTCAACAAAATTCTAGCAATCAGAATCCAACAACACATTAAAAAGATCATACACCATGACCAAGTGGGCTTTATCCCAGGGATGCAAGGATTCTTCAATATCCACAAATCAATCAATGTAATTCACCACATTAACAAATTGAAAAATAAAAACCATATGATTATCTCAATAGATGCAGAGAAGGCCTTTGACAAAATTCAACATCCATTTATGATAAAAACTCTCCAGAAAGCAGGAATAGAAGGAACATACCTCAACATAATAAAAGCTATCTATGACAAACCCACAGCAAACATTATCCTCAATGGTGAAAAATTGAAAGCATTTCCCCTAAAGTCAGGAACAAGACAAGGGTGTCCACTTTCACCGCTACTATTCAACATAGTTCTGGAAGTTTTGGCCACAGCAATCAGAGCAGAAAAAGAAATAAAAGGAATCCAAATTGGAAAAGAAGAAGTAAAACTCTCACTGTTTGCAGATGACAGGATCCTCTACATGGAAAACCCTAAAGACTCCACCAGAAAATTACTAGAGCTCATCAATGAATATAGTAAAGTTGCAGGATATAAAATCAACACACAGAAATCCCTTGCATTCCTATACACGAATAATGAGAAAGTAGAAAAAGAAATTAAGGAAACAGTTCCATTCACCATTGCAACGAAAAGAATAAAATACTTAGGAATATATCTACCTAAAGAAACTAAAGACCTATATATGGATAACTATAAAACACTGATGAAAGAAATCAAAGAGGACACTAATAGATGGAGAAATATACCATGTTCATGGATCGGAAGAATCAATATAGTGAAAATGAGTATACTACCCAAAGCAATTTACAAATTCAATGCAATCCCTATCAAGCTACCAGCCACATTTTTCACAGAACTAGAACAAATAATTTCAAGATTTGTATGGAAATACAAAAAACCTCGAATAGCCAAAGCAATCTTGAGAAAGAAGAATGGAACTGGAGGAATCAACTTGCCTGACTTCAGGCTCTACTACAAAGCCACAGTCATCAAGACAGTATGGTACTGGCACAAAGACAGACATATAGATCAATGGAACAAAATAGAAAGCCCAGAGATAAATCCACACACATATGGACACCTTATCTTTGACAAAGGAGGCAAGAATATACAATGGAGTAAAGACAATCTCTTTAACAAGTGGTGCTGGGAAGACTGGTCAACCACTTGTAAAACAATGAAACTAGATCACTTTCTATCACCGTACACAAAAATAAACTCAAAATGGATTAAAGATCTAAATGTAAGATCAGAAACTATAAAACTCCTAGAGGAGAACATAGGCAAAACACTCTCAGACATAAATCACAGCAGGATCCTCTATGATCCACCTCCCAGAATTCTGGGAATAAAAGCAAAAATAAACAAATGGGATCTAATTAAAATTAAAAGCTTCTGTACAACAAAGGAAAATATAAGCAAGGTGAAAAGACAGCCTTCTGAATGGGAGAAAATAATAGCATATGAAACAACTGACAAACAACTAATCTCAAAAATATACAAGCAACTTCTGCAGCTCAATTCCAGGAAAATAAACGACCCAATCAAAAAATGGGCCAAAGAACTAAATAGACATTTCTCCAAAGAAGACATACGGATGGCTAACAAACACATGAAAAGATGCTCAACATCACTCATTATTAGAGAAATGCAAATCAAAACCACAATGAGGTACCACTTCACACCAGTCAGAATGGCTGCGATCCAAAAATCTGCAAGCAATAAATGCTGGAGAGGGTGTGGAGAAAAGGGAACCCTCCTACACTGTTGGTGGGAATGCAAACTAGTACAGCCACTATGGAGAACAGTGTGGAGATTCCTTAAAAAATTGCAAATAGAACTACCTTATGACCCAGCAATCCCACTTCTCTCTTTTTTTCATGGTGAGTCTGGCTAAGGGTTTTTCAATTTTGTTTATCTTCTCAAAGAACCAGCTTTCAGTGTTATTAATCATTACTGTTGTTTATTTTGGAGAAGGCAATGGCACCCCACTCCAGTGCTCTTGCCTGAAGAATCCCATGGACAGAGGAGCATGGTAGGCTGCAATCTGTGGGGTCGCAAAGAGTCAGACACAACTGAGCGACTTCACTTTCACTTTTAACTTTCATGCATTGGAGAAGGAAATGGCAACTCACTCCAGTGTTCTAGCCTGGAGAATCCCAGGGACAGCAGAGCCCAGTCAGCTGCCATTTATGGGGTTGCACAGAGTTGGACACGACTGAAGTGACTTAGAAGCAGCAGCAGCATTGTTTATTTCACTTTATTTTCATTTATTTCTGCTTAGGTCTTTCTTTCTTTCCTTCTACTAATTTTGAGATTTTTTGGTTCTTTTTCCAGTTGTTTTAGGTGTAAAATTAGGTTGTCCATTTGATGTTTTTCTTGTCTCTTGAGGAAGAATTGTATTGCTATAAACTTCTCTCTTAGAACTGCTTTTGATGTATCCCATAGGTTTTGAGTTGTTGTGTTTTCATTGTCATTTGTTTCTAGAAATTTTTTGATTTCCCATTTGATTTCTTCAGTAATCAGCTCAGTCAGCTAAGTCGCTCAGTCATGTCCAACCCCCTGCGACCCCATGAGCCATAGCACGCCAGTCCACCCTGTCCATCACCAACTCCCGGAGTCCACCCGAACCCATGTCCATCGAGTTGATGATGCCATCCAGCCATCTCTTCCTCCGTCATCCCCTTCTCCTCCTGCCCTCAATCTTTCCCAGCATCAGGGTCTTTTCCAATGAGTCAGCCCTTCGCATCAGATGGCCAAAGTATTGGAGTTTCAGCTTCAACATAAATCCTTCCAAAGAAATCCCAGGGCTGGTCTCCTTCAGAATGGACTGGTTGGATCTCCTTGCAGTCCAAGGGACTCTCAAGAGTCTTCTCCAACACCACAGGTCAAAAGCATCAATTCTTTGGCTCTCAGCTTTCTTTATAGTCCAACTCTCATATCCATACATGGCTACTGGAAAAACCATAGCCTTGACTAGACAGACCTTTGTTGGCAAAGTAATGTCTCTGCTTTATATTGTGCTGTCCAGGTTGATCACAACTTTCCTTCCAAGGAGTAAGCGTCTTTTAATTTCATGGCTGCAGTCACCATCTGCAGTGATTTTGGAGCTCCCTCAAATAAAGTCAGCCACTCTTTCCCCATCTATTTGCCATGAAATAATGGGACTGGATGTCATGATCTTAGTTTCCTGAATATTGACCTTTAGACTAACATTTTCACTCTCCTCTTTTACTTTCATCAAGAGGCTCTTTAGTTCTTCTTCACTTTCTGCCATAAGGGTGGTGTCATCTGCATATTTGACCTAGATATTTACAATTGTCATGTCTTCCTCTTGGATTAATCCCTGATCATTATGTAGTGTCCTTCATTATCTCATGTAATATTCTTTATTTTAAGGTCTATTTTGTCTGATATGAGAATTGCTACTCCAGCTTTCTATCGCTTCCCATTTGCATGGAAAGTATTTTTTCATCCTCTCACTTTCAGTCTATATGTGTCTTGAGGTCTGAAGTAGATAGACAGCATATATATGGGTCCTGTTTTTGTATTCATTTAGCCAGTCTGTGTCTTGTCGTTGGAGCATCTAATTCATTTACATTTAAAGTAATTATTGATATATATGTTCCTATTGCCATTTTTGTAATTGTTTTCAGTTGATTTTGTAGATCATTTTCTTGATTGTATTTCTTGATTATATATGTCCCTTTAACATTTGTTTTAAAGTTGATTTGGTGGTACTGAATTCCCTTAACTTTTGCTTGTCTGAAAAGCTTTTTATTTCTCCATCAATTTAGAATGATGGGTACAGTAATCTTGGTTGTAGATTTTTTCCCTTTCAATACTTTAAATATATCCTGCCATCCCCTTCTGGCCTGCTGAGTTTCTGCTGAAAGATCAACTATTAAATGTATGAATGGATAAGAAAGCTGTGGTACATATACACGATGGAGTATTACTCAGCCGTTAAAAAGTACATTTGAATCAGTTCTGATGAGATGGATGAAGCTGGAGCCAATTATACAGAGTGAAGCAAGCCAGAAAGAAAAACACCAATACAGTATACTAACACATATATATGGAATTTAGAAAGATGGCAATGACGACCCTGTATGCAAGACAGCAAAAAAGACACAGATGTGTATAACGGACTTTTGGACTCAGAGGGAGAGGGAGAGGGTGGGATGACTTGGGGAGAATGGCATTGTAACATGTATACTATCATGTAAGAATCGAATCGCCAGTCTATGTCCGATGCAGGATACAGCATGCTTGGGGCTGGTGCACAGTGATGACCCAGAGAGATGTTATGGGGAGGGAGGTGGGAGGGGGTTCATGTTTGGGAACACATGTACACCCGTGGTGGGTTCATGTCAATGTATGGCAAAACCAATACAGTATTGTAAAGGAAAATAAAGTAAAAATAAAAATAAATGTATGAGGTTTCCCTTGTATGTTACTTGCTGCTTTTCCATTGCTGCTTTTAATATTCTTTCTTTGTATTCAGTCTTTGTTAGTTTGATTAGTATTTGTGTTGGTCTCTTTCTCCTTGGTTTTATCCTGTATGGGATTGTCTGTGCCTCTTGAACTTTATTGACTCTTTCCATGTTGAGGAAATTTTCAACTATAATCTCTTCAAAATTTTTCTCATACCCTTTATTTTTCTCTTCTTCTTCTGGGATCCATAGAATTCGAATGCTGATGCATTTGAAATTGTCCCAGAGGTCTCTGAGACTATCCTCAGTTTTTTTAAAAATTCTTTTTACTTTATTCTGCTCTTCAGAAGTTATTGCCACCATTTTATCTTCCAGCTCACTGATTCATTCTTCTGCTTCAGATATTCTGCTATTGATTCCTTCTAGAGTATTTTTAATTTCCAGTAATTGTGTTGTTTGTATCTTTATGTTTATTCTTTAATTCTTCTAGGTCTTTGTTAATTGGTTCTTGCATTTTCCCAATTCTGTTTTCAAAGTTTTTGATCATCTTTACTATCATTATTCTGAATTCTTTTTCAGGTAGTTTGCCTATTTCCTCTTCATTTATTTGGACTTCTGTGTTTCTAGTTTGTTCCTTCATTTGTGTAGTATTTCTCTTCCTTTTCATTATTTTTTTTTTAAAACTTGCTGTGTTTGAGGTCTCCTTTTCCCAGGCTTCAGGGTTGAATTCTTTCTTCCTTTTCGTTTCTGCTATCCTAAGTTTGGCCCAGTGATTTGTGTAATGGGGAGGTTTGTGCTAAGGTTGTTTTGTTTTTCCTCTGATGTGCAAGGCTGAGGTGATAATCCTGTCTGCTGATGACTGGGTTTGTATTTTGTTTTGCTTGTTGTTTAGACGAGGTATCCATCACCAGGTGCTACTGGTGGTTGGGCGATGCCAGGCCTTGTATTCAAGTGGTTTTCCTCCATGTGAGTTCTCACTATTTGATATCCCTACGGTTAGTTCTCTGGTTGTCTATGTTCTTGGAGTCAGTGCTCCCACTCCAAAGGCTCAGGGCTTGATCTCAAGCATTGTGTGGTTCTATATATTCTTTTCTGCTGATCAGGTACTCCTGTCTGCTCTCAGCTGGTGTTCTGCATGCACTTCTGTGTTTGAAGGTGTATTCCTGATGTATCCATGAAGTGAGATGTACTCCATGTCCACCTACTCCTCCAACATCTTGTTCTCTGAATTGATATTTTTGAACTGTGGTTTTGGAGAAGACTCTTGAGAGTCCCTTGGACTTCAAGAAGATTAGACTAGTCAGTCCTAAAGGAAATCAGTCTTGAATATTCATTGGAAGGACTAATACTGAAGCTGAAACTCAAATACTTTGGCCACCTGATGTGAAGAACTTTTCATTTGAAAAGACCCTGATGCTAGGAAAGATTGAAGGCAGGAGGAAAAGGGGATGGCAGAGGATGAGATGGTTGAATGCCATCACCGACTGAATGGACGTGAGTTTCAGCAAGCTCTGGGAGTTGGTGAAGGACAGGGAAGTCTGGTGTGCACAGGTCATGGGATCACAAAGAGTCAGCCACGACTAAGCAACTAACTGTACTTAAGAGCAATGAAATTGGGTTATTTTCAGAGATGTGGATGGACCTGTAGACTCATACAGAGTGAAGTCAGAGGAAATAAAATATTGTATGTTAACTCATATGTGCAGAATATAGAAAAATGGTACCAATGAACCTATTTTCAGGGCATGAGTAGAGATATAGACAAAAATGTATGGACATGGTCGGGGGGAAGGGGATGGGACAAATTGGGATATTGGGATTGACATGTATACACTACCATGTGTGCAGTAGATAGCTGGTGGGAAGCTGCTGCATAGCACAGGGAGCTCAGATCTGGTGCTCTGTGGTGACCTATTGGGGTGTGAATGGGGGCGAGTGGGAGGGAGATCCAAGAGGGAAGGGGTAATTACACACAGAGACACATACATGAGCGTGCATGCATGCTTCCCTGATAGCTCAGTTGGTAAGGAATCTGCCTGCAATGTGGGAAACCACGATTCGATTCCTGGGTTGGAAACATCTGCTGGAGAAGATCTTCAGTATGCTTGGGCTTCCTTTGTGGCTCAGCTGGTAAAGAATCTGCCTGCAGTGCGGGAGACCTGGGTTCAATCCCTGGATTGCAAAGATCCCCTGGAGAAGGAAAGGCTACCCACTCCAGTATTCTGGCCTGGAGAATTCCATGGACTGTACAGTTCGTGAGGTCACAAAGAGTCAGACACAACTGAGTGACTTTCACACACACATGCATTTCTGATTCACCTTGTTGTACAGCAGAAATTAACACAATATTGGAAAGCAACTATACTCCAGTTAAAAAAAAATTTTTTTAAAGAGTAAAGGCAAGATGTTTGAGGATCAGTAGAAGTTGTCTAGGTATAAATAATTTTCATGGAAGAAAGAAATCTGATATTTTTATAATACCTACAAAATAACTTTTTGCTCTGTGTTTCTCATGGCCACTATTAGTTCTTTTTGGCACTACAGACATCATTAACTGGAGGAATACAGCACATGTGAGAGTTGTAACTTTATTAAGCTCTTTTATCAGGTTCAGTAACTCTGTCTCTCTCTCTCTCTTTTAACCACTGGATTGAGTCACTCTGTCAACATCAAAAACAAAACAGTCTCAGTCACTCTTGTATCTTTGAGTGAGCCACTTGCCGCCTATAGACTGGCATCAAAATAGCAGTGGATTTAGACTGTCTTGCCTGTGCTGTCCCCAGAATCCAAGGCAAGTAGCACTATCAGCTTCTTTATTTCTTTTTTCATTGATGTTTATAGCAATTATAATAGTTATTATCAAAATATGTATGAAAGAAGTAAAATTTAATATGATGAAAACGCAAGCTTAGCTTGACTTCCCCTCTAATATTATCAGATTCTTGGAAATAAGAAGGAAATAGAGAAAACTGGCATTAATGCCTTAGGATGCTAATCACTCCAAATCCTAGCCTAGGTAAGATTGTACTATGATTCCCACTTGCCTAGATCTTTTGCCTCAGTCTCTCTCCCCTGAAAGAAATAAGTCAAATATCACAGGAACATTAGGTTTTTCACACCCTCTGAGATCTTGAAAAAATGAGGTGCTCTGTGACAACAAGGTATTATTAGAAGGAAAAGTTCTCACAAACAAAGTACATTCTCACTTGCTTTATAAGCCTGGCACAGTAAAGAAGGTCAGAAAATGTCTTTATAACTCGGCATAACCCAAAGCAGGACTTCTCCCAACCCTTTTTTTCCTATCTTGCCTCTCTTCCTTCTCTACCTCTACTCTAGTTAAGACTATCATAGATGTTGGTTAATAGTCCTTAACATGTTGAATTTTCCAGATGCATCCTCTTGATGCTATTTTGCTCAAGTGATATAAAACCTAATAGCATAAGGAGCCTCCAGCCAGCATGACCTGAGGATGGCTTCCTTGAGAAGGACAAAAGTTGGGCAGGCAATTTGTGCTTTGCATTAAACATGGTAGTTTCTGCCTTCTCAGAACCTCTTTCCTTGAAAAATAATGCATTCCTCTCCCCACTTTTAAGACACCCTTGCTCATATGCAGATTGACTTCCATTCCAAGTTCCAGGAACTGAATGGATGGGAGTCCTAGCCAGTGGCCCTGTACAATCCCGGTCTTGGTGATAAGTCTGGACACGTGGCCTGAGTCAGACCAATAAGATAAGCTACTGGGACTTCAGTTTGAAATATTCAGAAAGAAAAGCCAGCTATGTCCAATGGTTTACTGATCTGTGGTGATGTGAGCCTGGTTCTGCTGGTGACTATCTTTGTCTTCATTTGGTAGGAAGCCTACTTGAGAATAAAGCCTTCACAGTGGACAAAGTGGAGTTGAGATGGAAAGAACTGACAGTATTTGATTTTCTTGGGCCCAGGAAGGGCTAAAATCTATTTTAACTCAAGCCTGTTTGTGGCCCATTAGGATTACCCTGGCTTCTCCCTGTATCTAGATCTGCCAAGTCCAACTTGCATGGCCAAATGTCTTCTCATTACATGTTTAAATCAGATCAATTGAGGGAGGACTCCTATTGTTTTTGCTCATCTTTTTGAGCCATAGATTGCCGTCCAGACCTTTGGTTGGCTGCCATTGGGCTTAGTGTCAAACTCTGAACATAGAACTGAGCAATGTGTATTTTAACAAATACAGGTGATCCTGATGCATATAACAATTTGAGAATACCTGCTCTAATATGGCACCCCACTCCAGTACTCTTGCCTGGAGAATGCCATGGACGGAGGAGCCTGGTAGGCTGCAGTCCATGGGGTCGCTAAGAATCAGACACGACTGAGTGACTTCACTTTCTCTTTTCACTTTCAGGCACTGGAGAAGGAAATGGCAACCCATTCCAGTGTTCTTGCCTGGAGAATCCCAGGGACAGGGGAGCCAGGTGGGCTGCCATCTATGGGGTCACACAGAGTTGGACATGACTGAAGTGACTTAGCAGCAGCAGCAGCTCTAATATAAAATTCTATCACATAATCTTTTATTGAGCCTTTGCTGTCCCAAGTTACTTTTCAATTTTATTTCACACTTTTCTGCATAGTATACTCTTTGTGCTAGTGTTTTTTTTTTTTTTTTTTCCATTGTCTTATTGGCATGTATTTTTGAGTAATAGTTTAAAGTAACAGAAAACCTAAGTAACATTGGCTGGAGCAGAAAGAATTTCTTGGTTGAAACAAAGCAATCGGGAAGTTCAAGAAGTAATTCTGGTTGGTTTTAGACTTGGCTGGATCCAGGTGTTCAAATCACCAGAGATTGCTCTAATTTTTTCCATGTTGGTTTTCTCCTCAAGCCAGTTCTCCCTGGGATTACAGTTCTTGGCATCTCCAGGTTTATTCCCTAAATAAACCTAGCAATATCTGCAGAAAAGTGTGCTATTCTTTGCTAATAGTTCAGAATTGACCTCCTTTTTGAACTGAATCAAGTAGCTAATAGGGAGTATGTTGAGTTTTATTTTTATTTTTTAACTTTTATTTTATATTGAAGTATAGCCGATTAACACTGTTTCAGGTGAGCAGCAAAGGGACTCAGCCTTACATATATCTGTTCTCCCCCCAACTCCCCTCCCATCCAGGTTACCATATAACATTGAGCGGAGTTCCCTGTGCTATACAGTAGGTTCTTATTGGTTCTTATTGGTTATCCATCTTAAATACAACAGTGTGGACAAACTCTCTAATTATCCCTTCCCTCCAGGGAGGATGTCCAATTTTGATAAGCCACACCAAAACAAGCTGCCATTCCTAACATCCTGCGCATAGTATCACCTGAGGGTGAGTGAGGGGATAGCTCCCCAAAGGAAAATTGGGGCTCTGTACCAGAATAAATATAATGACTATGTAGGCAAAAGAATAGATCCCCACTGTCATGAATGATCATTTCAGATTTGAAACACTGTGCATTTCTTCCTACCTTATCTACCTTTTCAAAGTACACTTTTCCTTTAAAAACCCTATGACTATCTACCTCCTGCCATGAACATTCTCTGATGCTTGCTGTCGATACAGTGTGCCAAATATCCTTGTAAGCCATCCATGTGACCCTGCATGTATGTCTGTGTAGTCATCCCCTCCAAGCTATGAGCAACCCAATGGTAGGATGACTTCTACTAATGATATCATTAACTCTTGAGTGAAGGAGTGTGTGTGTGTGAGTGAATGCATGCCATCAGAAACAAATGAATGAGCAGAGAAGTCAAATGAATAATAAGCAGGTACAGAAGTCTAGTATGATATATGGATTTTGTGAGTAAAATCTGTCCTGGCTTGAATTCTAGTTCTGAGATTTTTTCCAGTGCTGAATCATGCATTGTGAGCATTAACCACTGAAGTGAAAGTTGCTCAAGTCATGTCCAACTCTTTGTGACCTCATGGACTAGAGTTCAAGGAATTCTCTAGGCCAGAAAACTGGAGTGGGTACCCTTTCCTTTCTCCAGGGGACCTTCCCAACCCAGGATTGAACCCATGTCTCCTGCATTGCAGGCAGATTCTTTACCAGCTGAGCCACAAGGGAAGCCCAAGAATGTTGGAGTGGGTAGCCTATCCCTTCTCCAGTGGATCTTCCTGACTCAGGAATTGAACTGGGGTCTCCTGCATTGCAGGAAGATTCTTTACCAACTGAGCTATCAGGGAACTACTTCTCTTCTCACTTAGGTTCAGTAGTAATAGTTCTTAAGCCTATAGGTAAGGGAGTCTTGAATCATGTGGTAAAGCATACAAGACAGACTTCTCAAACCCAGGATAAAATTAGAGGCATAAATATTAGAGATAGAAGGAACTTGAAGTTTATTAGAATTGCAGTCTAATTTCCTAAATTTTACATAAAATACTTGGGTTCAGATATCAACATATTCCCTTTTCAAAATCTTCTCAAACCAATGAGTCAATAATTGAACACCACACCCCTTGTACTTCCACACAATCAAATGTACCATATACCGTTTATTTATTTCCACAAGGATATAAAGCCATGAAGGTCAGAATTTTTGTTCTGACTTGCCAGCTCTACTGTGGAAGAAGCCAATTTTGCATTTATTTACAAACTCATTTAGATATTCATAATTATTAAATGCGCCTGTTCTTTGAACTTCCTGGTTTAGTATCTCTCTGGTTCTTTTTTAGTAATCAGTTAAATAAAATCCTTAATATATGGTTATTTTATATCTGTGTGAAAGTCCTGATTTTACAGCTTTTTAAAATTATCCTTTAAAAGTATACTGTTGTATCTAAAGAGTCAGAATGGTACTTGTCACATAGTAGGCACTAAATAAGTATTTGTAAAAATACGAAAAGTTTTAGTGAGCACCATTGGCTAGAAATGCACATCAATCCCAGGTAGTTTTCGGGCCGAATTGACTCACATTGTCAAGTTCAGCAGATATTCTTCTGGTAGTACTCTTTGAAAGCTCTTTTCCTACTTTCCATTGTTACCTTGCATCAATGTCAAGAAAGAAAACTACTTTCTTGATCAATGATTCAAACCCCCCATTTGATTGCATGTAAACTTTACACCAAGATGTCATAACTGTTTAAGAAATAATGTGTTAGCCCTTTAGATTTTTATATTATTCACAAAAATGAGATAATATATATTAATTTTTTAATATTCAGTACCTATCACCTCCCCCCACTCCCCTCACCTCCCCATTTGGAGCTGCTGATGAAAGGCAGAATTATTTCTGGACTTGGCCAGCCACTGCTAGAGAAGGTGTTAGTTTCAGGTGTTTAGCAAAATGGTTCAGTTATACACTGAATATATTTCAGTGTGCACACAATAGATACAAAATGGGTATCTATTTTTCAAATTCTTTTCCCATTTAGGTTTCTACAGAGTATTGGGCAGGTTCCTATTTTAGATAAATATCCATATATATATATATATATATATGTATGTATATATGTATATATATATATTTAATCTCAAGACACCTGAGAGGTAAGTGGTATCAGCCCCATTTTTAGATAAAGGAAATAATCTTGAGAAGTAAATTATTTTTTCCAAGGTGATGCCACTAGTACTTAAATCTTGAAATCACTTTCCAGTTGTTAAATGGATGTCCAAGGCCTGTTTTACAGTTGTCTAAAGTACTTTGGAGATCTTGACACTTCTTTTCAGTATGATGCTTTTGAAAAAATGAAATTGAAGAATGTAATTTTGATCAAAGGCATGCTTTGATACTATAAACTTAGCAGAAATTGAGAAAATTTGAAGAGTTTAACTAAAAGGACTAAAAAAATTATATAGTTATTTAAACATGAATTTCAAAGAGCTGTCTTAAAGCAATTTAGTAACATTTTCCTTCATTTTTGAGCATGCTGATAAATCTATGTAGTCTCAAACTTACCACCTTTTGTATGACCCTAAAATTCCACCCTGATGGAGATGTCTCTTGCCTGTTCCATTGAAATGCCTGTTCCCATTCTTTCACACTGTAGTGTTCTGCCTAATTAAATGTTCATAAATACTTCTGCTTCCAGAAAGATAAAAGTAAGTTTTCTGTATTCTTCCCACTAAGTAAAATTAAAAGTCCCTAGACATAAAATACATAAAACAAACATAAGACTCTAAGAAATGGGGAGAAGAAAGCAGACCAGCTCCATAGTTTCATTAGCAAATTATAATGGAGCAATGAGACATTCCATAGGCAAAAGAAATGACAACAAAACCCCAAAACAGTTTGGCCCAAGTGTCACACCTTACAGAAACATTAATTCAAGATGGGTCATGAACTTAATTGTAATATGTAAAACTATAAAGCTTTACTTTAAAAGAGAGAAAATCTTTGGGATCTAGGACTCCCTAAACAACTTCTCAGAATTCACATCAACAATGCAACCCATAAAAATGAAAAAGTGACACATGGGACTTCATGGCAATGAAAACTTGCTCTTTGAGAGACTCTAGTAACAGGATAAAAAGAAACAACAAATGGGGAGAAGATATTTGCAAATCATACATCCAACAAGCCACTAGTCTCTATATAAAGAGCTCTTGAAGTGTGAGTATAAAGCAAACAATTTAATTGGAAAACAGGAATAATATATGAAAAACTTTTCATTGAAGAGAGTGTGCAGATTGCAAATAAGGGCATGAAAAGATATGTAACATCATTAGCCATTAGGAAAGTGCACAATAAAACCAATATATTGTCATACACTTAGCAGAATGGCTAAGATTAAAAAAAAAAGATTAAGAACAACACAAAATGGTGACAAGAACGTGAAGAAACTGGATCACTCATACATTGTTGATAGAAATATAAAATAGTACAGCTACTCTGGCAAAGAGATTGGCAGTGTTTTGTTTTTTTTTTTTTTTTAACTAATCAAGCTACAATGTGATCCAGAAATTATACTCTGAAGCATTATCCTAGAGAAATAAAGGTAAGTTCATATAAAAACCTGTACCCAAATGTTTATTTATAACAGCTTTATTTGTAATTACTCCAAACTGGAAACAATCCAAATTCAGTGGGGGAATAGTTAAACATACTCTGGTATATATGTACCAAGGACTACCACTCAGCAATAAAAATAAACCAGCAAAGCATACAACAACCTAGGTAAATCAACAGAGATTTATTCTGAGTTTAAAAAGTCCATCTCAAAAGGTCACCAACTAGGTGTTTCTATTTATACATTAATAATCTTGAAAGGACAAAATTTTATAAAGAGGTTACTGGTTGATACTGGTTTAAGACAAGTAGGCGTGGGAGAGACGTGGTGTGTCTATAAAAATGTAACATGAGTGATCTTGTGATGATGGAAATATTTTGTATCTTGATTATATTAACAAAAGTATCTTGAGAGACTGTGCTACATTTTGGTACCATAAGATGGTACCTTTGGGGAGAACTACGTAAAAAATACATACGATCCCTTCATAGTATTTCTTAAAATGCTTGTGAATTAACAATTACCCTTAAAGTTTCATTAAAAATCTTAAAAATAACCAAAATATTCTAATGAACAGTATAAAAAAGGGTTCAAGAATCACCATAATGAATCACATAAAGCTGTAAGAGTAGTGCTTGGTATGTCATAAACTCTGGATAAGTATTCTTTTTCCCAGCAATTTTATTTGCTTTTGACTGTGCTGAGTCTTTGTTGCTATGCAGGCTTTTCTCTAGTTTTGGAGAACGGGGACTATGGTCTAGTTTGTGGGCACAGGCTCCTTATTGCAGTGGCTTTTCTTGTTGCAGAGCGTGGACTCTTGGGTGGGCAGGCTTCAATAGCTGCAGCACGTGGTCTTGACAGCCAATCAGCCGCAACTACTGAACCACAACTATTGAAACCCATAAGCCCTAGAGCCGTGCTCTGGAATAAGAGAAGTCCCTGCAATGAGAAGTTTCCATGTTTCCTGCACTGGCAGGTGATTCTTTATCACTGAGCCTCCAGGGAAGCATGAATGAAGTATAGTTGATTTACAATGTTGTGTTAATTTCTGCTGCATAGCAAGTGATTCAGTTATTTATAAAATATACATTTATAAATAGACATACATATATACACTTATATATAAATTGATATATACAATTGAATCACTTTGCTATACAGCAGAAATTAACACAAGATTGTAAATGTTTACATATATATGTGTGTACATTCTTTTTTTTTTTCTTTAAAAAAAGATTTAGTTTTGGCTGTGCTGGGTCTTCGTTGCTTAGCCCAAACATTTGTCTCATTGTGGCAAATGGAGGCTACTCTTCATTACAGTGTGCAGGCTCCTCATTGCAGTGGCTTCTGGTTGCAGAGCACAGGCCCTAGGCGTGTGGCTTCAGTAGCTGCAGTGTGGGCTCAGCAGTTGTGGCTTCCCGGCTCTAGAGTGGTGGCTCAGCACTTGTGCACAAGGGTTTGGCACTCCATAGCATGCGGAATCATCCCAGACCTGGGATCAAACTCATGTCCCTTGCATTGTAAGACAGGCTCTTAACCACTGGACCACCAGGGAAACCCTACATATTCTTTTTGATATTCTTTTCCATGGTGGTTTATCACAGAATATGATAATTATTTTAATGGTGATAATGATTCGGTTGTAGGAAGATAACCCTGGTAGTGATGAAATAGGTATAAGGAAAGAAGCTTGAAGATAGGTGCA
Source organism: Capra hircus (assembly GCF_001704415.2). NCBI lineage: Eukaryota > Metazoa > Chordata > Mammalia > Artiodactyla > Bovidae > Capra > Capra hircus. The sequence continues at coordinate 22,379 of NW_017212694.1, forward strand.
AAAACTGTGAGGACCCTCCTTATCTGTCTAGACTCCCAAGAAAGTTAAATAATACCATCCATGAACCTCTGGTTCAAAGTTAGCAGAGAGAGTTTTGCATTCTTCTCATGCTTTATTTACCCTGTGTATCATCTGGTTCCCAAGGACCATTTGATATGTTAGAGTGCAGATTTAACAGGAGTGAAGTCAATTGCATCTTTAAAAATCTATAGACTTACAACTTAGCAATTCTGAAAGTATCATAATGACAGCTTATAGGTTAAGTGGATTTAGATGTAGAGGGAGGTTTTCCTTTGTCAGCAAATTAAGTTGAAACAGATTGACGCTTCTGGAATGCATTAGGACAACACTACCATGATTCTACAGTGAGATATTTTCTTGGGCAAAATACCTGATCGTGTTTTTCAGCAGGGGTGCTGTTAACCTTCCTGAGGGATCCTTTTAACCTCGCAGGGCTGTATTAACCATTGAGCTGTTGGGAGTCCTGGCTGTGTTCATTAAATGTCACAGTCCCCCCTTAGCCCTTGTGATGACCAAATATCACCCTCTCCACTACCACCTTCACCCACAACATAAAAGGGTACATTTCCAGAAGTTCTTACATAGTGGCAGGTAGGTACACACCTGATTGAGACCCATTTGAAGAAGCTATCTGGTAGAGGAAAGGCTAGTTAGATGCAAATCCAACCTGTCTACAGATAATTTAGCAATTAAGAGTTGGAACTTAGCAGTCTGACCTTGAATAAGAAAGTTACCCCTTCTGATGCCTCAGTCTCTTCTGTAAAATGGAAAAAAAATGGTAATATTTAGTACAAATTTATACAGTTCTAATAGTAGTATATCTGAAGAGTTTTCTGAGAATTGGCTCTTTGGCATCTTGTCTGGTACAAGAAAAGTACACAATAAAAAGCACTACCACATTTAATCAAGCCTAAGATGCTACAAAAAACTTCTGCTTCATTGACTATGCTTAAAGCCTTTGGCCATGTGGATCACAACAAACTGCAGAAAATTCTTAGAGATGGCTTACCTGTCTCTTGAGAAACCTGTATGCTGATCAAGAAGCAACAGTTGGGAGATAGTTTATGTGACCCCTCAAACTTAGATCGCCCCTGGACTTTCAAATACAAACATCCCCAATGCTGTAATATGATCACTGAATAAAAGTATACCCCTTTAAAATAGAAAGAAGACAGAACAGTTGAAACTAGACATGGAACAACCGACTGGTTCAAAATTGGAAAAGGAGTATAGCAAAGATGTATGTTGCTACCTGCTTATTTAACTTGTATGCAGGGTACACCATGCAGAATGCTGGGCTGAATGAAGCACAAGCTGGAATCAAGATTGCTGGGAAAAATATCAACAACCTCAGATATGCAGATAATACCACTTTAATGGCAGAAGGTAAAGCAGAACTAAAGAGCCTCTTTATGAGTGTTAAGAGAGTGAAAAAGTTGGTTTAAAACTAAACATTAAAAAGACGTAAGATTATGGCATCCAGTCCCATTACCTCATGGCAAATAGTTGGGGGAAAAATGGAGACAGTGACAGATTTTATTTTCTTCGCCTTCAAATGGTGACTCCAACCTTGAAATTAAAAGACACTTGCTCCTTGGAAGAGAAGTTATGACAAACCTAGACAGCATATTCAAAAGCAGAGACATCACTTTGCTGATTAAGGTCCATGTAGTCAAAGCTATGGCTTTTTTCCAGTAGTCATGTACAGATGTGAGACTTGGACCATAAAGAAGGCTAAACACTGTAGAATTGATGCTTTTGAACTGTGGTGCTAGAGAAGACTCTTGAGAGTTCCTGAGTTGGGACTGCAGGGAGATTAAACCAGTCAATCCTAAGGGAAATTGACCCTTCCAATGAATATTCAGGACTGATGTTGAAACTGAAGCTCCAATATTTTGGCCATCTAATGTGAAGAGCTAACTCATTGGAAAAGACCCTGATGCTGGGAAAGACTAAAGGCAAAAGGAGAAGGAGATCACAGAAAATGAGATGGTTATATAAGCATCAACTAACTCAGTAGACATGATTTGAGCAAACTCTGGAGGTAGTGAAGGACAGGGTAGCCTGGTGTGTTGCAGTCCATGGGGTTGCAAAGAGTCGGACACAACTTAGCGACTGAGCAACAACAATAATAAGATGCCATGGATTATAAAACTCACCATCAATTGTAAACTAAGGAGGAAGAAAAAAACTGCCTAATTAAATGGTGACACACTGCTCTCTCATCATTTAGAATACCTGCATATTTATACCATGATATAAATATATACTTTAGATTTATTTGGAGACTTTTTAATCCTTTATTACTGTTGTGCCTATTTAAAAAAAAAATGAACAAATAAACTGTTCCTAAAACTTTGTTCAGAATTGAACTCTGACACACTTTTAACTGGATCATCAGTAGTGTTTTATAATCTGTCAGCCAAGCCAGTCTGGAGTTGAACCAATTTTTTGCAATACAAAATCCTCCTCTCTGTCATCCAGAGCACTTACAATGGAGCATTTTTAGAGCCTGCACCTGAATAAAAGCCGGCCTCTGAAGGTGGCTTTGCAGCATAGTAGACCAAGCCTACTTGTGGTGGCTACTTAAGGAACATTTGGAAACAACTTACTTATTACCTCTACCATCTCCACACATCATTTGCCTCCTCAATTGCCTTCAGGATTTTCTCTAAGCTACTGACACCCATTCTGTAGGTGTTTTTGTTTTGTTTTACATATTTCTTGTTGTTTTTAAATTATTTTTAAATTTTATATTGTAATACATCTCTTCTTTTTAAGTATTTTATTTTGTATTGAGGTATAGCAGATAGCAATGTTGTGATAGTTTCAGGTGAACAATGAAGGACCATACATACACATGTATCCATTCTCCCCCAAACCTCCCATATTTCATTATAATGTTGTGTTAGTTTTAGGTGTGCAACAAAGCGATATATCCAGAGCTTCCCTGATGGCACAAATGGTAAAGATTCCGCCTGCCAGTGCAGGAGATTTGATCTCTGGGTTAGGAAGATCCCTGGAGAAGGGAATGGCTATCTGCTCTAGTATTCTTGCCTGGAGAACTCCATGGACAGAGGAGCCTGGCAGGCTATGGTCCATGGTGTCGCAAAGAGCTGGACATGACTGAACAACTAACACTTTGACTTTTCATACATATATACTTTCTTTTTCAAAATTTTTCCCCCCATAAGGGTTGTTAGAGTATTCAGTAGAGTTCCTTGTGATCTAGATTATGTCCTTCTTGATTATCCATTTTATATATACTAGTGTATATTTGTTAATCCTCACAATTTATCCTGATTTATCCCTAATTTACCCCTCCTAATTTATCGCCTCTCTCCCATTTTCCCCCTTAACCATAAGTTTGTTTTTTTCTGCATTCTTGCTTAGATTTTGATGTTTCCAGGTGCCCAGGGAGTGGTACCTTCAATATAACTCAAGTCCAGCACTGCTAGCACTGGCTGACAGTTTACAGAATCCTTGAATTGCAAAGGCATCTCAAATTTTTGG
>NW_017212695.1:0-16328 GCF_001704415.2 Capra hircus
TGACCGGAAATATGATCTAACAGTACTTCTGCGGACAGATGTTACTGTTTGACTAAAGTCTTGCCGCATCTTTCTCTTATCAGATAGAGACAAAAGCTAATTAGCGTTAATAAAAATGCATGGATTTATCATCAAATAAACTTGCATGGTTTCAGTGTGTCTGCTCTTTAGAGGGCATCAGAGCGCAGACACACTGAAACCATACTCACAGAAAAACTATTCAAACCAATCACACTAGGACCACAGCCTTATCTAACTCAATGAAACCAAGCCATGCCTGAGGGGCAACCCAAGACAGGTGGGTCATGGTGGAGAGGTCTGACAGAATGTGGTCCACTGGAGAAGGGAATGGCAAGCCACTTCAGTATTCTTGCCTTGAGAACCCATGAACAGTATGAAAAGGCAAAATGATAGGATACCAAAAGAGGAACTCCCCAGGTCATTAGGTGCCCAATATGCTACTGGAGATGAGTGGAGAAATAACTCCAGAACTAACGAAGGGATAGAGCCAAAGCAAAAACAATACCCAGCTGTGGATGTGACTGGTGACAGAAGCAAGATCCGATGCTGTAAAAGAGCAATACTGCATAGGAACCTGGAATGTCAGGTTCATGAATCAAGGCAAATTGGAAGTGGTCAAACAAGAGATGGCAAGGGAGAACGTTGACATTCTAGGAATCAGTGAACTAAAATGGACTGGAATGGGTGAATTTAACTCAGATGACCATCATATCTACTACTGCGGGCAGGAATCCCTCAGAAGAAGTGGCGTAGCCATCATGGTCAACAAAAGAGTCTGAAATGCAGTACTTGGATGCAATCTCAAAAACGACAGAATGATCTCTGTTCGTCTCCAAGGCAAACCATTCAATATCCCAGTTATCCAAGTCTATGACCCAACCAGTAATGCTGAAGAAGCTGAAGTTGAATGGTTTTATGAAGGCAGAAAGACCTTTTAGAACACCCAAAAAAGATGTCCTTTTCATTATAGGGCACTGGAATGAAAAAGTAGCAAGTCAAGAAACATCTGGAGTAACAGGCAACTTTGGCCTTGGAATGCAGAATGAAGCAGGGCAAAGACTAATAGAGTTTTGCCAAAAAAAAAAAAAAAATGCACTGGTCAGGGCAAACACCCTCTTCCAACAACACAGGAGAAGACTGTACACGTGGACATCACCAGATGGTCGACACCGAAATCAGATTGATTATATTCTTTGCAGTCAAAGATGGAGAAGCTCTATACAGTCAACAAAAACAAGACCAGGAGCTGACTGTGGCTCAGATCATGAACTCCTTATTACCAAATTCAGACTCAAATTGAAGAAAGTTGGGAAAATTGCTAGACCATTCAGGTATGACCTCAATCAAATCCCTTATGATTATACAGTGGAAGTGAGAAATAGATTTAAGGGCCTAGATCTGATAGGAGTGCCTGATGAACTATGGAATGAGGTTCGTGACATTGTACAGTGCGGGGGACTGCCCGTGAAGGGTTAAGTCTTGGGAGCTGCTCGGCGTTATGCAGAGCCTTAGGCACGTCCCTAAGCTCCCTGTCCCGCCCCCCTGAAGAGTTTACTACCCTCAAGGCTCCGGGACGTCTCGGTCTTGCAACATTTTCACAGAAGATAGATTAGCTTATTGATAGAAGATAGATTATCTATTTGTGATCTACACACAATGGTAAGGGTCTTGTGATTGTATCTGGAGATTAATATACAATCCTGTGAATGTCAGAAGTCACGTACTTTATCCTATATATACTGCAGCACAATAAAGGAAGGCATCAGCCATTTTGGTCTGATCCTCTCAACCCCATCTTTTGTCTCTATCTCTTATTTTTCTTAGCGGGGACGCTCCGTTTTCTCCCTATGCAGGTGTGACTCTTGCTTGTGCTGGCCGCGGCAGGTGGCGCCCAACGTGGGGCTCGAGTTCGACAGTTTTTCCTCGCCACTACTCTTATTAGCTAAAAAGAGTGAATATACGTATACAAGTGAATTTAAATTGAGGAGGAGTAGTAAGGTTTATAGTTGAGAGTATAAATATGGGACAGACGCATAGTCGTCAATTGTTTGTACATATGTTATCTGTGATGTTAAAACATCGGGGAATTACTGTTTCCAAACCTAAATTAATCAATTTTCTTTCATTTATTGAGGAAGTTTGCCCTTGGTTCCCCAGAGAAGGTACAGTAAATTTAGAAACATGGAAAAAGGTAGGGGAACAAATTCGGGCTCATTATACTCTACATGGCCCTGAAAAGGTGCCTGTTGAAACTTTATCCTTTTGGACACTAATTCGTGATTGTCTGGACTTTGATAATGATGAATTAAAACGTTTAGAAAATTTATTGAAACAGGAAGAAAATCCTCTGCATGTTCCTGATCCGGAACCCAGGTATGCTGTTCCCAAGGGAGTCGAAGGCGACCCTCCGTTTTCTAAATTATCGCGTCCTTCAGATAATGATGATTCACTTTCATCCACAGATGGGGCGGAATTAGACGAAGAAGCTGCTAAATACCATCAAGAAGATTGGGGTTTTTTAGCACAAGAAAAGGGGGCATCAACATCTAAAGATGATTTGATTGAATGTTTAAAAAACCTCACTGTTGTTTTACAGAATTCAGGAATTAAGCTTCCCATTAGCAACTCTAAACCTTCTGCTCCACCTCTACCCCCTGCCTATGCTCCTTCCATTATAGCAGGTCTCGATCCCCCTCCGGGGGCTCCTCCTCCTCCTCCTCCTCCATCTGAGATTGTGTCTCCGCTGCAAAAGGCATTGAAACAAGCACAACGACTTGGTGAGGTTGTTTCTGACTTTTCTTTTGCCTTTCCTGTCTTTGAAAATAACAACCAGCGTTTTTATGAAGCGCTGCCTTTTAAACAATTAAAAGAGTTAAAGATTGCTTGCTCACAATACGGTCCTACCGCTCCATTCACTATTGCTATGATAGAAAGTTTGGGTACTCAAAATCTACCCCCAAATGACTGGAAACAAATAGCTAGGGCCTGTCTTTCGGGGGGAGATTATCTACTATGGAAATCTGAATATGCTGAACAGTGTGCTCGTATAGCCGATGTCAATCAGCAACAAGGTATACAAACTTCCTACGAAATGTTGGCTGGTGAAGGTGCTTTCCAGGCTACTAATACTCAACTTAACTTTTTACCTGGTGCATATCCACAAATATCAAATGCGGCTCGACAGGCATGGAAAAAACTTCCTAACTCTAGTATTAAGACAGAAGATCTCTCAAAAGTCCGACAGGGACCTGATGAGCCTTATCAGGACTTCGTGGCACGGCTCTTAGACGCTATAGGTAAGATAATGTCAGATGAAAAGGCTGGGATGGTATTTGCAAAACAATTGGCTTTTGAAAATGCTAATTCTGCCTGTCAAGCTGCTTTACGACCTTATAGAAAAAAGGGAGATCTGTCTGATTTTATTCGCATTTGTGCTGATATTGGACCCTCCTACATGCAAGGCATTGCTATGGCAGCGGCATTACAAGGAAAAAGCATTAAAGAGGTACTTTTTCAGCAACAAGCCAAGAACAAGAAAGGATATCAAAAGTCAGGTAATTCGGGTTGCTTTGTTTGTGGTCAGCCTGGCCATCGGGCTGCAGTATGCCCTCAAAAACGACAAATCCCTGCTAATACTCCTAATTTATGCCCACGATGTAAAAAGGGGAAGCATTGGGCCCGGGATTGTCGTTCCAAAACGGATGTTCAAGGTAATCCTTTACCCCCGGTTTCGGGAAACTGGGTGAGGGGCCAGCCCCTGGCCCCGAAACAATGTTATGGGGCAACACTGCAGGTTCCAAAAGAACCATTGCAGACCTCTGTCGAGCCACAAGAGGCAGCGCAGGATTGGACCTCTGTGCCACCTCCTACACAGTATTAACACCCGAGATGGGGGTTCAAACCCTTGCCACAGGAGTGTTTGGGCCTTTACCTCCAGGAACTGCTGGATTGCTTTTAGGGCGCAGCAGTGCGTCTTTAAAAGGAATACTTATTCATCCTGGTGTGATTGACTCTGATTATACAGGAGAGATAAAAATACTAGCCTCCGCTCCTAACAAAATTATTGTGATTAATGCAGGACAACGTATAGCTCAACTTCTTTTAGTTCCATTAGTTATACAAGGAAAAACAATTAACCGAGATCGTCAAGAAAGAGGCTTTGGGTCCTCTGACGCCTATTGGGTGCAAAATGTTACCGAGGAACGACCAGAACTTGAGCTACGCATTGATGGTAAGCTTTTCCGCGGAGTGCTTGATACAGGGGCAGATATTAGCGTTATTTCTGAAAAATACTGGCCTACTACATGGCCTAAACAAATAGCTATTTCCACTCTTCAGGGTATTGGCCAAACTACCAATCCAGAACAAAGTTCGTCCCTTCTTACTTGGAGGGATAAAGATGGCCATACAGGCCAATTTAAGCCTTATATTCTGCCCCATCTTCCAGTTAATCTATGGGGGCGTGATATATTAAGCAAAATGGGTGTTTATTTATATAGTCCTTCACCTACCGTAACAGAATTAATGTTGGATCAGGGCTTACTCCCAAACCAAGGTTTGGGTAAACAACATCAAGGCATCATTTTACCCCTTGATTTAAAATCTAATCAAAGTCGAAAGGGCTTGGGGTGTTTTCCCTAGGGACCTCTGATTCTCCTGTGACACATGCCGATCCTATTGATTGGAAATCTGAGGAACCGGTATGGGTCGATCAGTGGCCCCTAACACAAGAGAAACTTTCTGCCGCACAACAGCTGGTGCAGGAACAGCTGAGACTTGGGCATATTGAACCCTCTACCTCTGCGTGGAATTCCCCAATTTTTGTTATTAAAAAGAAGTCGGGAAAATGGAGATTGCTACAAGACCTTCGTAAGGTAAATGAAACAATGATGCATATGGGAGCCCTACAACCTGGGTTGCCCACTCCTTCCGCTATACCTGACAAATCCTATATCATTATTATAGATTTAAAAGATTGTTTTTACACTATTCCTCTTGCACCTCAAGATTGTAAAAGATTTGCCTTTAGTTTGCCCTCTGTTAATTTTAAAGAACCTATGCAACGCTATCAATGGAGAGTCCTTCCACAAGGAATGACTAATAGCCCTACGTTATGTCAAAAATTTGTTGCTACAGCATTAGCTCCCGTTCGTCAACGTTTTCCTCAGTTATATTTAGTTCATTATATGGATGATATATTACTAGCTCATGCTGACGAACATCTATTGTATCAAGCTTTTTCTATTCTAAAGAAACACTTGAGTCTTAATGGTCTTGTCATAGCTGATGAAAAAATTCAAACTCATTTTCCCTATAATTATTTGGGTTTCTCCTTATATCCTCGCGTTTATAATACCCAATTAGTAAAATTACAGACTGACCAGTTAAAAACTCTAAATGATTTTCAAAAACTTCTAGGAGACATTAATTGGATACGCCCTTATTTAAAACTACCCACTTATACCTTGCAGCCTTTATTTGATATCCTTAAAGGTGACTCTGACCCTGCGTCACCCCGAACACTTTCTTCAGAAGGACGATCAGCCTTACAATCAATAGAAGAAGCTATTAGACAACAACAGATTACTTATTGTGATTACCAACGGCCATGGGGTTTGTATATACTTCCTACCCCTCGAGCACCTACAGGAGTTCTTTATCAAGATAAACCTTTGCGATAGATATATCTATCTGCTACTCCAACTAAACATCTGCTCCCTTACTATGAGCTTGTTGCAAAAATTGTAGCAAAAGGACGTCATGAGGCCATCCAATATTTTGGTATAGAACCCCCTTTCATTTGTATTCCTTATGCTTTAGAACAACAAGATTGGCTTTTTCAATTTTCAGATAATTGGTCTATAGCTTTTGCAAACTACCCAGGACGGATTACTCATCATTATCCTTCTGATAAATTGTTACAATTTGCTAGCTTTCATGCCTTTATTTTTCCAAAAATAGTTCGCCGACAACCCATTCCTGAAGCGACACTTATATTTACAGATGGATCTTCTAATGGTACTGCAGCTTTAATTATTAACCATCAAACTTATTATGCACATACCAGTTTCTCTTCTGCCCAGGTTGTAGAATTATTTGCAGTCCATCAAGCATTGCTAACTGTATCCACTTCCTTCAATTTATTTACAGACAGCTCCTATGTGGTCGGTGCCCTACAGATGATTGAAACTGTTCCAATTATCGGCACAACCTCTCCTAAAGTTCTTAACTTATTTAAATTAATTCAACAGGCCCTCCACCGTCGTCAATACCCGTGTTTCTTTGGGCATATTCGTGCGCATTCCACCCTTCCTGGTGCCTTAGTACAAGGCAATCACACTGCGGACGTTCTTACTAAACAAGTGTTTTTTCAATCAGCTATCGATGCAGCCCAAAAATCTCATAACTTACATCATCAAAATAGTCATTCTTTACGGTTACAATTTAAGATTTCCCGCGAAGCTGCACGACAAATCGTAAAATCTTGCTCTACCTGTCCTCAATTCTTTGTTCTCCCTCAATATGGTATTAACCCTCGAGGTTTACGCCCTAATCATCTCTGGCAAACAGATGTCACTCACATCCCTCAATTTGGACGTCTTAAATATGTTCATGTCTCCATCGACACCTTTTCTCATTTTCTCATGGCCTCCCTTCATACTGGAGAATCAACTCGTCATTGTATTCAACATTTGCTCTTTTGCTTCTCTATTTCAGGAATTCCACACACCCTTAAAACAGATAATGGACCCGGTTATACTAGCCGCTCTTTTCAACGTTTTTGTCTTTCCTTCCAAATCCATCATAAAACAGGAATTCCCTATAACCCACAGGGACAAGGTATTGTGGAACGAGCCCATCAGCGTCTCAAACATCAACTATTAAAACAAAAAAAGGGGAATGACTTGTATAGCCCCTCACCGCATAATGCCTTGAATCATGCTCTTTATGTTTTAAATTTTTTAACTCTAGACGCAGAAGGCAATTCAGCAGCCCAACGTTTTTGGGGAGAACAGTCCTCATGCAAAAAACCACTCGTACGATGGAAAGATCCACTTACCAATCTGTGGTATGGGCCAGACCCTGTATTAATATGGGGACGCGGGCATGTTTGTGTTTTTCCACAGGATGCCGAAGCGCCGCGCTGGATCCCGGAGAGGCTGGTACGCGCGGCGGAGGAACTCCCTGACACATCAAATGCACCACATGACACTGAGCGAGCCCACGAGTGAGCTGCCTACCCAAAGGCAGATTGAGGCGTTGATGCGATATGCTCAGAATGAGGCTCATGTACAACCTCCGGTGACGCCTACCAATATACTGATCATGTTATTATTATTATTACAGCGGATACAAAACGGGGCGGCTACGGCTTTTTGGGCATACATTCCCGATCCACCTACGATTCAATCATTAGGATGGGATAAAGAAGTAGTACCTGTCTATGTCAATGATACAAGTCTTTTGGGAGGAAAATCAGATATTCATATTTCTCCCCAGCAAGCTAATATCTCTTTTTATGGTCTTACTACACAATATCCTATGTGCTTTTCTTATCAATCACAACATCCCCACTGTATACAGGTGTCAGCTGATATATCTTATCCTCGAGTGACTATTTCTGGCATTGATGAAAAAACCGGAAAAAGATCGTACCGTGACGGAACCGGACCTCTCGACATTCCGTTTTGCGACAAACATCTAAGCATCGGCATAGGAATAGACACTCCTTGGACTTTATGTCGAGCCCGGGTTGCGTCAGTGTACAACATCAACAACGCCGATGCCACCCTTTTATGGGATTGGGCACCTGGGGGAACACCTGATTTCCCTGAAAATCGAGGACAGCATCCACCCATTTTCTCTGTAAACACTGCTCAAGTATATCAAACAGAACTGTGGAAACTCTTGGCTGCTTTTGGTCATGGCAATAGTCTATATTTACAATCCAATATTAGTGGGGGTAAATATGGTAATGTAGGAGTTACAGGGTTTTTATATCCCAGAGCTTGTGTCCCTTATCCATTCATGCTGATACAAGGCCATGTGGAAATAACACTGTCATTAAATATTTATCATTTAAATTGTTCTAATTGCATACTTACCAATTGCATAAGAGGTGTTGCTAAAGGAGAACAAGTTATAATAGTAAAACAACCTGCTTTTGTAATGTTACCTGTTGAAATAACTGAAGCTTGGTATGACGAGACTGCTTTAGAATTGCTACAACGCATTAACACGGCTCTTAGCCGCACTGAAAGAAGCGTGAGCCTGATTGTTCTGGGTATAGTATCTTTAATCACCCTTATAGCAAATGCTGTCACCGCTTCTGTATCTTTAGCACAGTCCATTCAAGCTGCTCATACTGTAGATTCCTTGTCATATAATGTTACTAAAGTAATGGGAACACAAGAAGATATAGATAGAAAAATAGAAGATAGACTATCAGCTTTATATGATGTGGTTAGAATTCTAGGAGAACAAGTTCAGAGCATTAGTTTCCGCATGAAAATCCAATGTCATGCTAATTATAAGTGGATTTGTGTTACAAAAAAGGCTTATAATGCATCTGATTTTCCGTGGGATAAGGTGAAAAAACATCTACAAGGAATATGGTTTAATACTAATGTGTCTCTAGATCTAGTGCAGTTGCATAATGAAATTCTTAATATTGAAAATTCTCCAAAAGCTACTTTGAACATAGCTGATACTGTTGATAATTTTTTACAAAATTTATTTTCTAACTTCCCTAGCCTTCATTCACTGTGGCGTAGCATAATTGCTGTGGGCGCGGTTCTGACTGTTGTGCTTATATTGATTTGTTTAGCTCCTTGCCTTATTCGTAGCATTGTTAAAGAATTTTTACATATGAGAGTTCTGATACATAAAAACATGTTGCAACACCGACATCTTATGGAGCTTTTAAAAAAATAATAAAGAGAGGGGAGCTGCGGGGGACTGCCCGTGAAGGGTTAAGTCTTGGGAGCTGCTCGGCGTTATGCAGAGCCTTAGGCACGTCCCTAAGCTCCCTGTCCCGCCCCCCTGAAGAGTTTACTACCCTCAAGGCTCCGGGACGTCTCGGTCTTGCAACATTTCACAGAAGATAGATTAGCTTATTGATAGAAGATAGATTATCTATTTGTGATCTACACACAATGGTAAGGGTCTTGTGATTGTATCTGGAGATTAATATACAATCCTGTGAATGTCAGAAGTCACGTACTTTATCCTATATATACTGCAGCACAATAAAGGAAGGCATCAGCCATTTTGGTCTGATCCTCTCAACCCCATCTTTTGTCTCTATCTCTTATTTTTCTTAGCGGGGACGCTCCGTTTTCTCCCTATGCAGGTGTGACTCTTGCTTGTGCTGGCCGCGGCAGTACAGGAGACAGGGATCAAGACCATCCCCATGGAAAAGAAATGAAAAAAAGCAAAATGGCTGTCTGGGGAGGCCTTACAAATAGCTGTGAAGGAAGAGAGACGAAAAGCCAAGGAGAAAAGAAAGACAACAGCATCTGAATGCAGATTTCCAAAGAATAGCAAGAAGAGATAAGAAAGCCTTCTTCAGCAATCAATGCAAAGAAATAGAGGAAAGCAACAGAATGGGAAAGACTAGAGATCTCTTCAAGAAAATTAGAGATACCAAGGGAACAATGCATGCAAAGATGGGCTTGATAAAGGACAGAAATGGTATGGACCTAACAGAAGCAGAAGATATTAAGAAGAGGTGGCAGGAATACACAGAAGTACTGTACAAGAAAGATCTTCATGACCCAGATAATCATGATGATGTGATCACTAATCCAGAGCAGGACATCTTGGAAAGTGAAGTCAAGTGGGCCTTAGAAAGCATCACTACAAACAAAGCTAGTGGAGGTGATGGAATTCCAGTTGAGCTGTTTCAAATCCTGAAAGATGATGCTGTGGAAGTGCTGCACTCACTATGCCAGCAAATTTGGAAAACACAGCAGTGGCCGCAGGACTGGAAAAAGGTCAGTTTTCATTGCAATTCCAAAGAAAGGCAATGCCAAAGAATGCTTAAACTACCGTACAATTGCACTCATCTCACATGCTAGTAAAGTAATGCTCAAAATTCTCCAAGCCAGGCTTAGGCAATACGTGAACGGTGAACTCCCTGATGTTCAAGCTGGTTTTAGAAAAGGCAGAGGAACCAGAGATCAAATTGTCAACATCCGCTGGATCATGGAAAAAGCAAGAGAGATCCAGAAAAACATCTCTTTCTGCTTTATTGACTATGCCAAAGCCTTTGACTGTGTGGATCACAAGGAACTGTGGAAAATTCTGAAAGAGATGGGAATACCAGATAACCTAACCTGCCCTTTGAGAAATCTGTATACAGGTCAGGAAGCAACAGTTAGAACTGGACATGGAACAACAGACTGGTTCCAAATAGGAAAAGGAGTACATCAAGGCTGTATATTGTCACCCTGCTTATTTAGTGTCTATGCAGAGTACATCATGAGAAACGCTGGACTGGAAGAAACACAAGCTGGAATCAAGATTGCTGGGAGAAATATCAATAACCTCAGATATGCAGATGACACCACCCTTATGGCAGAAAGTGAAGAGGAGCTAAAAAGCCTCTTGATGAAGGTGAAAGAGGAGAGTGAAAAAGTTGGCTTAAACTCAACATTCAGAAAATGAAGATCATGGCATCCGGTCCCATCACTTCATGGGAAATAGATGGGGAAACAGTGGAAACAGTGTCAGACTTTATTTTTGGGGGCTCCAAAATTACTGCAGATGGTGACTGTAGCCATGAAATTAAAAGACACTTACTCCTTGGAAGAAAAGTTATGACCAACCTAGATAGCATATTCAAAAGCAGAGACATTACTTTGCCAACTAAGGTCCGTCTAGTCAAGGCTATGGTTTTTCCTGTGGTCATGTACGGATGTGAAAGTTGGATGTGAAGAAGGCTGAGCGCCGAAGAATTGATGCTTTTGAACTGTGGTGTTGGAGAAGACTCTTGAGAGTCCCTTGGACTGCAAGGAGATCCAACCAGTCCATTCTGAGAGAGATCAACCCTGGGATTTCTTTGGAAGGAATGATGGTAAAGCTGAAACTCCAGTACTTTGGCCACCTCATGAGAAGAGTTGACTCATTGGAAAAGACTCTGATGCTGGGAGGGACGGAGGGCAGGAGGAAAAGGGGACGACCGAGGATGAGATGGCTGGATGGCATCACGGACTCGATGGACGTGAGTCTGAGTGAATTCCGGGAGATGGTGATGTACAAGGAGGCCTGGTGTGCTGCGATTCATGGGGTCGCAAAGAGTCAGACACGACTGAGTGACTGAACTGAACTGAAACTTTTATGCAAACTTTATTCCCCTCTACTATCACTACTGTACCTCACAGCTGAATGGCTTTTTCAAGAAGCTTACACACCACTAATCTTAAAGTCTTACTCCTATAAATGGGTTATTATCTGCAATTTCAGTGTTTTTAAAAATTAAACATGTTGAAGTATGCCCTAAGGACCTAGAAACTAATAGATGATCATGAAATATCATCAAATCCCTTTCCAAAATAGTTGTAAAATTTTACAAAAACTGCCTATATCATTCCCATTTACCTTAGGCTGTGGAATCCTCCATACCACTGACTCTTTTCTCTCTCGTTGGTGATAGATACAATACTAAATATCGAGTTGATAAATGATGGAGTTCATAAGATAAATAATCATTAAAGGAATAAATATAAACATTAATATTTACTCATCTCAACAAAAGCCATTTTATTAAGCTGAAAGCCCTGAATGAGTAGAGAATTACTGTAAAAAGAATATATTGTCTTGCTGTCAGCTGAGGAAAATATTATCCAGTGCCTAACTTTCAGAAGTTTAGAGATACATTCAGAAGTGCTAGCAGAAGCACAGTTTGAGGTTCTTATCATTTTTGGAAGGTTCTTTGACCCCTTCTACCTGGCTGATTAATAATGACATACAATATTTATAATTACATTTCTGGATAATGGATTAATTTTAAACAAGTTACATAAGAATAAAATTAATTAGTGACTATTTGCATATATATTCACAGTGAGATTCATTTAAATAGTGAAGTGTTTGTGCAATTAAAGTATGATTTAACAAAATTGATGTAACACAACTTTTTTAGAAATAGATTGCAAAAGTGTGTGTGTGTGTGTGTGTGTGTGTGTATATATATATATATATATATATTTATTTATTTATTTATGTGGGGCTTCCTTCGTGGCTTAGAGGGTAAAGTGTTTATGAAAGAAACATCAGGCAAGGCAGTCCTGGATAGTGTAAGATCTATTAGGGATTAATTAGGAGTTTCTTTCATACCTATAGAAGCAGGAAGTGGTGATGTGCATACTGGTTTTTTGCCAATATCTCAAAGGTCCTTGAAAGATTACTGTATGGTAAACCTATAACTCTTAGGATGACTTTTGATCTCTAGGTTCAAAAAAGTACTTTTAGAGTAGCATCCACAGAAAATAACAAAGGACAAAAGCATCATGAGACTGAGTGCTAAAAATGACTTTCCATCTTCCATCTTTGATGTGGGTGGCACTCCAGGGCAGGGAAAGGCTTTGTTTCTCTGTCACACTGTGTCTAATCACAGTAATCATACATCCCAGTGTACTCAGAATTTATTGCCCTGGCATTTGTCCAGGATTAGTTATTCTAAAACAAAGCACTGTTGATCTGAGCTGCATTAAAATAACCCTAAGCTAAGCTAAGTCACTTCAGTCGTGTCTGACTCTGTGCGACCCCATAGACGGCAGCCCACCAGGCTCCCCCATCCCTGGGATTCTCCAGGCAAGAACACTGGGGTGGGTTGCCATTTCCTTCTCCATGAAATAACCCTAGGCTTTTAAATAACATCAACTAGTACTTCCGGCTTCTACTAGGAATTTCCCAGCCGTGCTGAAAAGAGTAGTAAGCAGAGTTCACCTTAACAAGACTAAATGTGAATGATCAACAGCATGTCCCACCTTATCTTTCCTGAACCTTTTCTGATGTAACAGAATTAAGGTCAATTATCAAGTGCATATCCTGATACACTTGATAGTGAGATATCAGACCAAGTGACCAACTTTTTCTGATTTGGGTAGTACTGGAGTTAGATTTGGCATTGTTGTTCTGCTGACCATTTAACCACCAGTCAGATATGCTGTGGTCCATGCCATGACCTAAGAGATATAAAAAGCCACCAGTTGGCAGGGACAGTGAGAAACATGGGAATTAGGGGAACAGGAAATATGTACAGTTAAGTTCAGATCAGTCACTCAGTCAAGTCTGACTCTTTGCAATCCCATGAACTGTAGCACACCAGGTTTCCCTGTTGATCACCAACTCCCAGAGCTTGCCCAAACTCATGTCCATTGAGTCCAGTGATGCCATCCAAACATCTCATCCTCTGTCATCCCCTTCTCCTCCTGCCTTCAATCTATCCCAGCATCAGGGTCTCTTCTAATGAATCAGTTTTTCGCATCTGGTGGTCAAAGCATTGGAGGCTTCAGCTTCAGCTTCAGCATCAGTCCTTGCAACGAATATTCAGGACTGATTTCCTTTAGGATTAACATGTTTGATCTCCCTGCAGTCCAACGGACTCTCAAGAGTCTTCTCCAACACCACAGCTCAAAAGCATCAATTCATCAGCGTTCAGCCTTCTTTATTGTCCAACTTTCACAACCATTCATGACTACTAGAAAAACCATAGCTTTGACTGGATGGACAGTTGTTGGCAAAGTAATGTCTCTGCTTTTAATATGCTGGCTAGGTTGGTCATAACTTTTCTTCCAAGGAGCAAGTGTCTTTTAATTTCATGGCTGCAGTCACCATCTGCAGCGATTCTGAAGGCCCCCAAAAATAAAGTCTCTCACTGTTTTCATTCTTTTCCCATGTATTTGCCATGAAGTGATGAGACCAGATGCCATGATCTTAGTTTTTGGAATGTTGGGTTTTAAACCAGCATTTTCACTCTCCTCTTCACTTTCATCAAGAGGCTCTTTAGTTCTTCTTCACTTTCTGCCATAATGGTGGTGCCATTTGGAGTATCTGAGGTTATTGATATTTCTCCCAGCCAATATTGATTCCAGCTTGTGCTTCATCCAGCCTGGCATCTCACATGATGTACTTTGCATATAAGTTAAGTAAGAAGAGTGACAACACACAGCCTTGATTGTACTCCTTTTCCTATTCGGAACAGTCTGTTGTTCCATGTCCAATTCTAACTGTTGCTTCTTGACCTGTATACATATTTTTCATGAGACAGGTAAGGTGGTCTGATATTCCCATCTCTTTAAGAATTTTCCACAGTCTATTGTGATCTACACAGCCAAAGCTCGGTGTAGTCAATGAAGCAGAGGTAGATTTTTTTTTTTTCTGTAATTCTCTTGCTTTTTCTATGATCCAATGGATGTTGGCAATTTGATCTCTGGTTACTCTGCCTTTTCTAACCCAGCTTGAACATCTGGAAGTGCTCAGTTGACGTACTGTTGAAGCCTAGCTGACTTTTTCAGCATCACTTTGCTACTGTGTGAGATGAGTGCAATTATGTGGTAGTATGAACATTCTTTGGCATTGCCTTTCTTTGGAATTGGAATGAAAACTGACCTTTTCCAGTCCTACGGCCACTGCTGAGCTTTTTGAATTTGCTGGCATATTGAGTGCTTTGCAATTCCACTACCTTTGTTAGTAGTGATGCTTCCTAAGGCCCACTCGATTTTGCAATCCAGGATGCCTGGCTCTAGGTAAATGATCAAACCATCACAGGTATCTAGGTCATTAAGATCATTTTTTTTAATAGTTCTGTATATTCTTGCCACCTCTTCTAATGTTTTCTGCTTCTGTTAGCTTTATACCGTTTGTGTCTTTTAATGTACCCCATCTTTGTATGAAATGTTCCTTGATATCTCTACTTTTCTTAAAGAGATCTCTAGTCTTTCCCATTCTGTGTTTTCCTCTATTTCTTTGTATTGATCGCTGAGTAAGGTTTTCTTATCTCTCCTTGCTACTCTTTCCAATTCTGCATGCAGATAGGTATATCTTTCCTTTTCTCCTTTGCCTTTCACTTCTCTTCTTTTCTCAGCTATTTGTAAGGCCTCCTCAGACAACCATTTTGTCTTTTTACATTTTTTTCTTGGGATGCTCTTGATCACTCCCTTCTTTACAACGTCCCAAACCTCTGTCCATAGTTCTTAAGCAACTCTATCAGATCTAATCCCTTGAATCTATTTGTCACTTCCACTGCATAATCGTAAGGGATTTGATTTAGGTATACCTGAATGGTCTAGTGGTTTCCCCTACTTTCTTCAATAGTTTGAATTTGGCAATAAGAAGTTCATGATCTGAGCCACAGTCAGATCCTGGTCTTGTTTTTGCGGACTGTATGGAGCTTCTCCATCTTTGGCTGCAAGGAATATAATCAGTCTGATTTCAGTATTGACCATCTGGTGATGTCCTTGTGTAGAGTCTCTCTTGTGTTAGAAGGTGTTTGCAATGATCAGTGTGTTCTCTTGGCAAAACTCTGTTAGCCTTTGCCCTGCTTCATTTTGTGCTTTATGGCCAAACTTTCCTGTTACTCCAGGTATCTCTTGATTCTTACTTTTGCATTTCAGTCTCCTATGATGAAAAAGACATCTTTTTTTTGTTGTTAGTTCTAGAAGGTCTTGTAGGTCTTCATAGAACTGTTCAACTTCAACTTCTTTAGCATTAGTGGTTGGGACATAGACTTGGATTACTGTAATACTGAATGATTTGCCTTGGAAAGGAACAGAGATCATTTTGTCATTTTTGAGACTGCACCCAAGTATTGCATTTCGGATTCTTTTGTTGACTATGAGGGCTATTTCATTTCTTCTACGGTATTCTTGCTAACAGTAGTATATTAAATGGTCATCTGAATTAAATTTGCCTATCCCAGTCCATTTTAGTTCACTGATTTCTAAAATGTTGAGGTTCATTCTTGCATCTCCTGTTTAACCACTTTCAATTTACCTTGATTCTTGGACCAACATTCCAGGTTTCTATGCAATATTGTTCTTTATAGCATCAGACTTGACTGTCACCACAAGACACATCATAACTGGGCATTTCCACTTTGGCTCAGTCTGTTCATTCCTTCTGGAGCTATTTTGCTCTTCCCAGTAGCACACTGGTCACCTACTGACCTGCGGGGCTCATCTTTCAGTGTCGTATCTTTTTTCCTTATCTCCTATGGAGTGTCTCCTGCAGAGGCACAGGTCAGCAGTAGCCTGCTGCAGGGACAGGGGCTCTGGCTACAGCAGACCAGGGATGCACAGCAT
>NW_017212696.1:0-16328 GCF_001704415.2 Capra hircus
TGAGAAGTCACTCTGATCCTACATCCATTCAAGCTCCATTCCATTGGCACGCTCTTTTGCTTCCTTGGCATCATCTACATTTTCAAAGTATACAAAGGCAAATCCTCTTGAACGTCTAGACTGCTGGTCATATACAATAGATACATCAGCAATTGGGCCATATTTAGAGAACATTTCTCTTAGATCTCTTTCTGTAGTATACAAGCTCAATCCAAATACTCCAAGACAACAGTTAGGATCAGGATTTGCCCCGATTCCCAACATGACGCCAGCGAGTAGACATGGAGAATGACTGTGGCTATGCCGTCTTCGATAATCTCTGCCTGTAAGATCTGCTACGAGATCTTCTATGGGACCGGGACCGAGATCGTGACCTTGTATAATGCCTCCGAGAACTTCTTCTGGATCTAGACCTAGATTCGATCTGGACTGGACTTTGATCTGGAACGCCTGGAATCTTCCTTGGAGCGAGACCTTGCAGGGGTATGACTTGCAGATTTCCCAGATCCATGAGCACTTCCGCTTCTGGAAGCAGAACGGGATTCCCCCTCGCCGTAGTTCTCCTCGCCGCTGTCGCTCATTGACTTTCACTGCTTCGCCCCTCGATGTGCTTCAATCGAAAGCTGCCAAACCTCGCACCTTCAGTGTAGAGGCTCCGCCGCAGCCTCCACCACACACCGGTGCCGCAGGCACTGAGAACCGAAACGCTCCGCCGGCCCGCTCGGGCTCTCCACACAAGGTCTTAGGCCCAGCATCGACGTGAGAGGAATCCTGAGAGGCCCCCTAGCAACTCCCATAGGCACTGGCCTTTTCTGAGGCCACAGGAGCGGGGGTCCCTGAGGTCCCCATCCTAAGACGAGAGCACCTGCTCCAACTCAGATAATCCAGGAGGTTCTCCCCTCCAGGCGAGATGAGGCCCATTTCCCCTGAGGCATCTCGAGGCTAATCACACCTAACCTCTGGAACTTCCAAAGGGTCTTTTGACACCCCTGCTGCAAGTCAAGAAGATCACCGACATACCCGTCTCCACTCGAGATGCAGCACGAGGGTCCCTCCCACATCCAGAGGAGCCCCGTTTCTGCCTCGTATCTAGAGAGGAGGGATCCTTTCCCTGCGTGGTCGGAAAAGAATTGCTGGCGTTCCCGTCGCATCTCAAGAGGAAGTGCTCTCCACAGGAAAGGCGAGAGGATCTCCAGGGTCGTCCACCATTCCCAGAGTCCCCCAGATGTCTCAGTCCATTCCAGGGAAACCTGTTTTCCCTGCACTGCCTCGACTTTCAAGCCGAGGATCGACTCACACCACGGTGGCACGTGGGACAGCCCTGTGGGAAAACTTCCTGGGAAAGCCTCCTGGGAAAGCCTCAAGGGAAAGCCACAGATCCCTTAATCCACGCGAAGGGCAGCGTGACACTGCTGCTACAGCTCGGGAGGAAAGCGCACGTGCATGCCCCCACTCGAGACGAGGACTGACTCCCCTGGGGAGACTCCAGAAAGTACCCAAGATCCATGTCAGCACTGGAGAGGAATCCTCAGGTTCCGGCACCGACTCCACACAAGGTCTTAGGCCCGGCATCGACGGGAGAGGAATCCCGAGAGGCCCCCGAGCAACTCGCATGGGGACTGGCCTTTCCTGAGGCCACCAGAGCGGGTCCCTGAGGTCCCCGACGTAAGTCGAGAGCACCTGTCGCAACTCGAGAAAATCCAGGAGGTTCTCCCCTCTAGGCGAGATGAGGCCCATTTCCGCTGAGGCGTCTTGAGGCTAATCACATCTAACATCTGGAACTTCCAAAGGGTCCTCACACCCTTGCTGCAACTCAAGAAGTTCCACGACATACTCCTCTCCATTCGAGAGGAAGCACGAGAGTCCCGCCCACAACCAGAGGAGCCCCATTTCCGGCTCCTAGCTCGAGAGGAGGAATCCTTTCCCTGCGTGTGGGGAAAGAATTCCCCGCGTTCCCGTCGCTACTCAAGAGGAGGCGCTCTCCACAGGAAAGGCGAGAGGAACTCCAGCGTCGTGCCACCATTCCCAGAGTACCCCAGATGTCTCAGTCCATTCCAGGGAAACCTGTTTTCCCTGCACTGCCTCGACTTTCAAGCCGAGGATCGACTCACACCACGGTGGCACGTGGGACAGCCCTGTGGGAAAGCCTCGTGGGAAAGCCTACTGGGAAAGCCTCAAGGAAAGCCACAGATCCCTTCGATCCACGCGAAGGGAAGCGCGACACTGCTGCTACAGCTCGGGAGGAAAGCGCATCGTGCATGCCCAACTCGAGACGAGGACTGACTCCCCTGGGGAGACTCCAGAAGTACCCCAAGATCCATGTCAGCACTGGAGAGGAATCCTCAGGTTCCGGAACAACTCCACACTAGGTCTTAGGCCCCAGCATCGACGGGAGAGGAATCCCGAGAGGCCCCCGAGCAACTCGCATGGGGACTGGCCTTTCCTGAGGCCACCAGAGCGGGTCCCTGAGGTCCCCGACGTAAGTCGAGAGCACCTGTCGCAACTCGAGAAAATCCAGGAGGTTCTCCCCTCCAGGCGAGATGAGGCCCATTTGCCGCTGAGGCATCTCTGAGGCTAATCACATCTAACCTCTGGAACTTCCAAAGGGTCCTTCACACCCTTGCTGCAACTCAAGAAGTTCCACGACATACCCGTCTCCACTCGAGAGGAAGCACGAGAGTCCCGCCCACAACCAGAGGAGCCCCGATTTCTGCTCCTAGCTCGAGAGGAGGAATCCTTTTCCTGCGTGTGGGGAAAGAATTCCCGGCGTTCCGTCGCTCTCAAGAGGAGGCGCTCTCCACAGGAAAGGCGAGAGGAACTTCAGGAGTCGTGCCACCATTCCCAGAGTGCCCCAGATGTCTCAGTCCATTCCAGGAAACCTGTTTTCCCTGCACTGCCTCGACTTTCAAGCCGAGGATCGACTCACACCACGGTGGCACGTGGGACAGCCCTGTGGAAAACTTCGTGGGAAAGCTCCTGTGAAAGCCTCACATGGAAAGCCACAGATCCCTTGATCCACGCGAAGGGAAGCGTGACACTGCTGCTAAAGCTCGGAGGAAAGCGCACGTGCATGCCCCACTCGAGACTGAGGACTGACTCCCTGGGGAGACTCCAGAAAGTACCCCAAGATCCATGTCAGCACTGCGAGAGGAATCCTCAGGTTCGGCACCGACTCCACACAAGGATCTTAGGCCCCGGCATCGACGGGAGAGGAATCCGCAGAGGCCGCCGAGCAACTCGCATGGGGACTTGGCCTTTCCTGAGGCCACCAGAGCGGGTCCCTGAGGTCTCCGTCGTAAGTCGAGAGCACCTGCCGCAACTCGAGAAAATCCAGGAGGTTCTCCCCTCCAGGCGAGATGAGGCCCATTTCCGCTGAGCGTCTCGAGGCTAATCACATCTATCATCTGGAACTTCCAAAGGGTCCTTCACACCCTTGCTGCAACTCAAGAAGTTCCCCGAAATACCCGTCTCCACTCGAGAGGAAGCACGAGAGTGCCGCCCGCATCCAGAGGAGCCCCGTTTATGCCTCCTAGCTCGAGAGGAGGGATGCTTTCCCTGTGTGGTGAGGAAAGAATTCCCGGCGTTCCCGTCGCATCTCAAGAGGAGGCGCTCTCCACAGGAAAGGCGAGAGGAACTCCAGCGTCGTGCCACCATTCCCATAGACCCCAGATGTCTCAGTCCATTCCAGGGAAACCTGTTTTCCCTGCACTGCCTGGACTTTCAAGCCGAGGATCGACTCACACCACGGTGGCACGTGGGACAGCCCTGTGGGAAAGCCTCGTGGGAAAGCCTCCTGGGAAAGCCTCAAAGGAAAGCCACAGATCCCTTCGATCCACGCGAAGGGAAGCGCGACACTGCTGCTACAGCTCGGGAGGAAAGCGCTCGTGCATGCCCCAACTCGAGACGAGGACTGACTCCCCTGGGGAGACTCCAGAAGTACCCCAAGATACCATGTCAGCACTGGAGAGGAATCCTCAGGTTCCGGAACAACTCCACACTAGGTCTTAGGCACCAGCATCGACGGGAGAGGAATCCCGAGAGGCCCCGAGCAACTTGCATGGGGACTGGCCTTTCCTGATGCCACCATGGCGGGTCCCTGAGGTCCCCGTCGTAAGTCGAGAGCAACAGCCGCAACTCGAGAAAATCCAGGAGGTTCTCCCCTCCAAGCTAGATGAGGCCCATTTCCGCTGAGGCGTCTCGAGGCTAATCACACCTAAACTCTGGAACTTCCAAAGGGTCCTTCACACCCTTGCTGCAACTCAAAAAGTTCCCCGACATACCCGTCTGCACTTGAGAGGAAGTACGAGAGTCCCGCCCACAACCAGAGGAGCCCCATTTCCAGCTCCTAGCTGGAGAGGAGGAATCCTTTCCCTGCGTGGGGGGGAAAGAATTCCCCGCGTTCCCGTCGCATCTCAAGAGGAGGCGCTTTCCACAGGAAAGGCGAGATGAACTCCAGAGTCGTGCCACCATTCCCAGAGTCCCCCAGATGTCTCAGTCCATTCCAGAGAAACCTGTTTTCCCTGCACTGCCTCTACTTTCAAGCCGAGGATCGACTCACACCACGGTGGTACGTGGGTCAGCCCTCTGGGAAAAGCCTCGTGGGAAAGCCTCCTGGGAAAGCCTCGATGGAAAGCCACAGATCCCTTGATCCACGCGAAGGGCAGCGCGACACTGCAGCTACAGCTCGGGAGGAAAGCGCACGTGCATGACCCCCACTCGAGACGAGGACTGACTCCCCTGGGGAGACTCCAAAAGTACCCCAAGATCCATGTCAGCACTCGAGAGGAATCCTCAGGTTCCGGCACCGAGGCCAAACAAGACCTTAGGCCCCGGCATCGACGGGAGAGGAATCCCGAGAGGCCTTCGAGCAACTCGCATGGGGACTGGCCTTTCCTGAGGCCACCAGAGCGGGTCCCTGAGGTTCAGGTCGTAAGTCGAGAGCACCTGCCGCAACTCGAGAAAATCCAGGAGGTTCTCCCCTCCAGGCGAGATGAGGCCCATTTGCGCTGAGGCATCTCGAGGCTAATCACACCTAACCTCTGGAACTTCCAAAGGGTCCTTCAGAGCCTTGCTGCAACTCAAGAAGTTCCCCGACATACCCGTCTGCACTCGAGAGTAAGCTCGAGAGTTCCGCCCACATCCAGAGGAGCCCCGTTTCCGCCTCCTAGCTCGAGTGGAGCGATCCTTTCCCTGCGTCGTGGGGAAAGAATCCCGCGTTCCCGTCGCATCTCAAGAGGAGGCGCTCTCCACAGGAAAGGCGAGAGGAACTCCAGGGTCGTGCCACCATTCCCAGAGTCCCCCAGATGTCTCAGTCCATTCCAGGGAAACCTGTTTTCCCTGCACTGCCTCGACTTTCAAGCCGAGGATCGACTCACACCTCGGTGGCTCGTGGGACAGCCACTGTGGAAAACTTCCTGGGAAAGCCTCCTGGGAAAGCCTCAAGGGAAAGCCACAGATCCCTTGATCCAGGCGAAGGGAAGCATGACACTGCTGTTACAGTTCGGGAGGAAAGCGCACGTAGCATGCCCCCACTCGAGACGAGGACTGACTCCCCTGGAGAGACTCCAGAAGTACCCCAAGATCCATGTCAGCACTGGAGAGGAATCCTCAGGTTCAGGCACCGACTCCACACAAGGTCTTAGGCCCCGGCATCGACGGGAGACGGAATCCCGAGAGGCCCCCGAGCAACTCGCATGGGGACTGGCCTTTCCTGAGGCCACCAGAGCGGGTCCCTGAGGTCCCCGTCGTAAGTCGAGAGCACCTGTCGAAACTCGAGAAAATCCAGGAGGTTCTCCCCTCCAGGCGAGATGAGGCCCATTTCCGCGAGGCGTCTTGAGGCTAATCACATCTAACATCTGGAACTTCCAAAGGGTCCCTCACACCCTTGCTGCAACTCAAGAAGTTCCCCGACATACCCGTCTCCATTCGAGAGGAAGCACGAGAGTCCCGCCCACAACCAGAGGAGCCTCCGTTTCCGCCTCCTAGCTCGAGAGGAGGAATCCTTTCCCTGCGTGGTCGGAAAAGAATTCCTAGTGTTCCCGTTGCATCTCAAGAGGAGGCGCTCTCCACAGGAAAGGCGAGAGGAACTCCAGAGTCGTGTCACCATTCCCAGAGACCCCAAATTTCTTAGTCCATTCCAGGGAAACCTGTTTTCCCTGCACTGCCTCGACTTTCAAGCCGAGGATCGACTCACACCACGGTGCACGTGGGACAGCCCTGTGGGAAAGCCTCGTGGGAAAGCCTCGTGGGAAAGCCTCGAGGGAATGCCACAGATCCCTTGATCCGCGCGAAGGGAAGCGAGACACTGCTGCTACAGCTCGCGAGGAAAGCGCAAGTGCATTGCCCCTGTCGAGACGAGGACTGACTCCCCTGGGGAGACTCCAGAAGTACCCCAAGATCCATGTCAGCACTGGAGAAGAATCCTCAGGTTCCCGGCACCGACTCCACGCAAGGTCTTAGGCCCCGGCATCAACGGAGAGGAATCCCGAGAGGCCCCCGAGCAACTCGCATGGGGACTGGCCTTTCCTGAGGCCACCAGAGCGAGTCCCTGAGGTCTCCGATCGTAAGTTGAGAGCACCTGTCGCAACTCGAGAAAATCCAGGAGGTTCTCCCCTCCAGGCGAGATGAGGCCCATTTCCGCTGAGGCATCTCGAGGCTAATGACACCTAAGCTCTGGAACTTCCAAAGGGTCCTTCACACCCTTGCTGCAACTCAAGAAGTTCCCTGACATACCCGTCTCCACTCGAGAGGAAGCACGAAAGTCCCGCCCACATTCAGAGGAGTCCCGTTTCCGCCTCCTATCTCGAGAGGAGGGATCCTTTCCCTGCGTGTTCGGAAAGAATTCCCTGCGTTCCCGTCGCATCTCAAGAGCAGGCTCTCTCCACAGGAAAGGCGAGAGTAACTCCAGGGTCGTGCCACCATTCCCAGAGTCCCCCAGATGTCTCAGTCCATTCCAGGGAAAACTGTCTTCGCTGCACTGCCTCCACTTTCAAGCCGAGGATCACTCACACCACGGTGGCACGTGGGATAGCCCTGTGGGAAAGCCTCGTGGGAAAGCCTCGTGGGAAAGCCTCGAGGGAAAGCCACAGATCCCTTTATCCACGCGAAGGGAAGCGTGACACTGCTGCTACAGCTCGAGAGGAAATCGCACGTGTATGCCCCCACTCGAGACGAGGACTAACTCCCCTGGGGAGACTCCAGAAATACCCCAAGATACATGTCAGCACTGGAGAGGAATCCTCAGGTTCCGGCACTGACTCCACACAAGGTCTTCGGCCCCGGCATCGACGGGAGAGGAATCCCGAGAGGCCCCCGAGAAACTCGCATGGCGACTGGCCTTTCCTGAGGCCACCAGAGCGGGTCCCTGAGGTCCCCGTCGTAAGTCGGGAGCACCTTCCGCAACTCGAGAAAATCCAGGAGGTTCTCCCCTCCAGGCGAGATGCGGCCCATTTCCAGTGAGGCGTCTCCAGGCAAATAACACCTAACCTCTGGAACTTCCAAAGGGTCCTTCACACCCTTGCTGCAACTCAAGAAGTTCCCCGACATTACCATCTCCACTCAAGAGGAAGCACGAGAGTCCCGCCCACATCCAGAGGAGCCCCGTTTCCGCCTCCTAGCTCGAGAGGAGGGATCCTTTCCCTGCGTGGTCGGCAAAGAATTCCCGGTGTTCCCATCTCATCTCAAGAGGAGGCGCTCTCCACAGGAAAGGCGAGAGGAACTCCAGGGTCGTGCCACCATTCCCAGAGTCCCCCAGATGTCTCAGTCCAATCCAGGGAAACCTGTTTTCCCTACACTGCCTCGACATTCAAGCTGAGGATCGACTCACACCACGGAGGCAAGTGGGACAGCCCTGTGGAAAAGCCTCGCTGGAAAGCCTAGTGGGAAAGCCTCGAGGGAAAGCCTCGAGGGAAAGCCACAGATCCCTTGATCCACACGAAGGGATGCGGGACACTGCTGCTACTGCTCGGGAGGAAAGCACACGTGCATGCCCCCACTCGAGACGAGGACTGACTCCACTGGGGAGACTCCAGAATTACCCCAAGATCCATGTCAGCACTGGAGAGGAATCCTCAGGTTCCGGCACTGACTCCACACAAGGTCTTAGGCACAAGCAGAAATGGGCCTCATCTCGCCTAGAGGGGAGAACCTCCTGGATTTACTCAAGTTGCGGCAGGTGCTCTCGACTTACGACGGGGACCGCAGGGACCCGCTCTTGTGGCCTCAGGAAAGGCCAGTCCCCATGCCAGTTGCTCGGGGGCCTCTTGGGATTCCTCTCCCGTCGATGCCGGGGGCCTAAGATCTAGTGTGGAGTGGTTGCCGGAACTTGAGGATTCTGCTCCAGTTCTGACATGGATCTTGGGGTACTTCTGGAGTCTCCCCAGGGGACTCAGTCCTCGTCTCGAGTTGGGGCATGCACTTGCGCTTTCCTCCCGAGCTTTAGCAGTAGTGTCACGCTTCCCTTCGCGTGGATCAAGGGATCTGTGGCTTTCCCTCGAGGCTTTTACACGAGGCTTTCCCACAGGCTTTCCCACAGGGCTTTCCCACGTGCCACCGTGGTGTGAGTCGATCCTCGGCTTGAAAGTCGAGGCAGTGCAGGGAAACAGGTTTCCCTGGAATTGACTGAGACATCTGGGGGACTCTGGGAATGGTGGCACGACCCTGGAGTTCCTCTCGCCTTTCCTGTGGAGATCGCCTCCTCTTGACATAGGACGGGAACGCGGGGAATTCTTTCCCGACCACGCAGGGAAAGGATCCCTCCTCTCGAGCTAGGAGGCGGAAACGGGGCTCCTCTGGATGTGGGCGGGACTCTCGTGCTTCCTCTCGAGTGGAGACGGGTATGTCGGGGAACTTCTTGAGTTGCAGCAAGGGTGTGAAGGACCCTTTGGAAGTTCCAGAGGTTAGGTGTGATTAGCCTCGAGACGCCTAAGTGGAAATGGGCCTCATCTCGCCTGGAGGGGAGAACCTCCTGGATTTTCTCGAGTTGCAGCAGGTGCTCTCGACTTACGACGGCGACCTCAGGGACCCGCTCTGGTGACCTCAGGAAAGGCCAGTCCCCATGCGAGTTGCTCGGGGCCTCTCGGGATTCCGCTCCCTTCAATGCTGGGGCCTAAGACCTTGTGTGGAGTCGGTGCCGGAACCTGAGGATTCCTCTCCAGTGCTGACATGTCCCGGAAGCCAGTGTGAGGAATCCCGCCCGTGACAAGGTCATGAGGAAGGAAGCTGACATACGCAAGGCGTGCTCAGACTTCAGGGACCCCTCTGGAAATTCCTAAGCATGTACCCCAACAAAAATCTCCCGGCTTTTGTGCTCTGCTTTTCCAGTCTTCTGACATTTTCTGGAAAAAGTCAATTCAGGGCTTTATTTTTCTGCATTTGAAAGACTGTTTCAATCCAAAAACCCCTTCGATGGCTTTCTAGCCTGCCTGCAGGGCTCTGCGAGTGTATTTGTTTGAGGCCTCCTGACCGCAGGAGGCACAGGAAGCTTAAAACATCCTAGGAATGTAGGGGCTTCCGAAGAGTCAAAATCTTTAGAATAGGACTGATTAAAATTTCATTTGTTGAGTCAATGCTTGCTGCCAAATTTTCATATCCTTTATTTTTAGATATAGTTGGCATATAGAAAAACAAGTAGTAGACCTGGTATTAGCAACATTAGATCTTCGAGTTAAGTACCTTCTTTGTTATATCCCACTGCACCTTTGTTCTATAGAGATGTAACTTTAATGCTTTAAGGAAATGCAGATTAAAGAAAAACACTTCAGGGGAAACAAAATTAACATTCATTAAGGAAGAGAGCTAAAAAGTGTTTACAAGCCTCTTGGCCAGAAGATAATGTAAATCACCTGAGACCTTTTGTATACAAAATGATGTATAGAAAGAGTCTGGGCTGTGAACGCTACATAATTCTGTGTTACCCATTGATCTCCATGTTTTATCAAAAGTATAAAAGGCCTTCTGAACAATAAAGGATCGGACCGGTTTCTCGAACTAGTCTCTAGGCCTGGTTTCTTGGGACTCTGGCTTCCCCCATGTCTCTCTCTCTCTCTTCTTCTCTCCCCTTCCCTCTCTCTGCTCTTTACTTTAACTTCAGGCTGAATCTCCATCTGGGGCGTGGAGGCTCGCTAGGTCTACTTACTTGTCCCGGCTGTTAAGACCCGCACGAAAGGGAGCTTAAGGCGAGGCACACTTAGATATTCAAGCGGGGCGCCGGTGGCCCAAGGTAGATGGTGCAAATTCCTTGTCTGGAATTTTATTGGCCTTCCGCGTAAACCAAGCTATTCAGCCCTCTTCCTCCACTTAATCTTCTTATTACACTATAGTTTCTTAATCTAATCTTACATTAATAAACAAACAAGTCTTTCCACGCCAACGCCGTCCACCCTTCGAATTCCCTGGATCCACAGGGGCTAGATCCCAGCACGTGGTGCCCGGAACAGGCTATTCGAAGGTACGTTCCTCGGAGCAAAAGCTCCCCCCGGAGCACTCTCTGCTGCTCCCCCCGGAGCACTCTCCGTTGCTCCCCCCAGAGCACTCTCTGTTGCTCCCCCGGAGTGACTTAATCACTTCCCCCGGAGTACTTTCGGGTACTCCCCCAGTGTTGAGTGTTCGGGACGGCTAGGACCCCACTCAGGGTGCCGCGGACCCCCCTGTAGGATAGACAGGGTGAGGAAATGTGGGAAGTGTTCAAGGGTTTAAGAGAAACCTGGTGCTCTAGAGGTTGAAAAGAAACCTACTATCCTAGGGTTAAAAACAAAACCCCCCTTGCCAAAGGTAAAACCTTTTGTTGAGGTAGACTTTTCTATAAGACTTAATTTTCTGACATGGGTAACAGTGAATCAAAAGAAAGACAGCTTTTTATAGGAGTAATCTTGCAGTTACTAACTAAACGAGGAATTAAAGTTAAAAAATCCAATATTCATTCATTTTTTTTCCTTTGTACAAGAACAGTGTCCCTGGTTTCCAGAAGAAGGCACTGTTAACTTAGACACCTGGGAGAGAGTAGGAAAACAACTAAAAACTTACCATGCTGAACATGGCTCAGAAAAGGTGCCTACTGACGCCTTTTCCTTATGGAATATAATTAGGGACGCTCTAGACCCTGCCCCTGAATCTGAAAAGGTACACCTTAAAGAGGAAAGTGCAGATAAAAAGGTATCTATCGAAGAGGAGAGTGATGAAAAGGAGGCTACACCTAGCTATCGGCAGTTGAATCAAATGATAGCTGCAATGACTGCCCAAGAAAAGGTAATAGATAGAGATGACAAAAAAAGAGCAGGTTTCAGATGAGGAAGATCTGGAAAAGGAAGTAAGTCAAGATCATTCTGATGAGGATTGGTCTTTATTAAATAAAGATGCTCCAAGGAGTTTAAGAGAAACTTCTCCAATTAGATTATCTGCTCCAAAGAGCTTAATAAAAACTTCCCCAACCAGACCACCTGCTTCCAGAAATTCAAGAGAAATTTCCTTAATTAAGCCTTCTGCTTCCAGAGGCTCAAGACAAATGTCCCCCATCAGGATATATGCACCTGAGAGCTTAAGGCAGACATCCCCAGGTAAAACATCCGTAAGACCTAAACACAAAACGGATAAAAAATTCCCAAAGTACGAAGAAAGTGACATAGGACACCCCTTGCCGCCCCCTCCCTATAAGGGTGAAGGGCCTCCACTAGAAGCTCCCCGAAGAAGGGTTTTCTCTAGCCCAGATGATGAACTTGATCCCCACCTTGAGGCTTGTTTCCCCATAATATTTGGTGGCAGCGGCGGCAGAACAGCCCCCCACTGGGAACCCATTCCAATGAAAATGATTAAAGAACTCAAACAGGCTTGTGCTTTGTATGGGCCTAAAGCCCCGTATACTGTATCATTGGTGGAGGCTTTAGCGGGCAGATGGATGACACCCCATGACTGGAAGACAGTCGCTAAAGCTTGTCTGTCTGGAGGTCAATATGTACTTTGGAGAACTGAATATGAAGATCTTGCCCCAAAAACAGGCTGATGCTAACCAAAAATATGGCCCAAGATATATTATAAAAAGTATGTTGGCAGGGACTAATGATTTCGGAACACTTAGAGATCAAATGGGATTAGACAAAACTACTTTAGATCAAGTAACCGCCTGCACCCTTGGGGCTTGGCGTTTGTTGCCTGAAGGGAAAGAATCTACCTCGTCCTTCTCAAATGTTAAACAAAAACCAGAAGAGCCATATGAAGACTTTATATCAAGACTTGCAGAGGCAGTCAACAGAGTAATTTCCAATACTGAGGCAGCTAGTATATTGATAAAACAACTGGCATTTGAAAATGCTAATTCTACCTGCCAGGCCATTTTACGTCCTATAAAAAAAACTGGGGAAATAATAGATTATATCAGGCAATGTGCAGATGTAGGACCAGCAATGATGCAGGGCGTTGCCATAGCTGCAGCCATAAAGGGAAATTCTTACCAGCAGGCAGTACAGTCCTTTTTTACAAATAAAAATAACCCGTCAAAGAGTCATTCCAGTAGTCCAGGCCAGAATATTGGTTTATCCAAGGCCTGCTTCTCTTGCGGACGGGAAGGGCACTTTATGCGAGCTTGTCCCCAAAAAGCAACCGGTTCTTCTCTGCCTAATTCTGTGCATACTAATCTCCCTAGATCTCTCTGCCCTCGTTGTCAAAAAGGATATCATTGGGCAAAAGAATGTAGGTCACAATTCCATAGAAATGGAGCCTTTTTGGGCCCCGACCAGCAGTCGGGAAACGGATTGAGGGGCCAGCCTCAGGCCCCGACAACAATTGGGGCAGCCTCACTGAACCCATTCATTCCCTTCGTCCCATCGCAGAACTCATCAGAGCAACCCCAGGCAGCGCAGGACTGGACCTCAGTTCCACCACCTCAGCAATATTAACACCAGATAGCCCCACTGTGAAAATCCCTACAGGAGTTAAAGGCCCATTACCAACAGGTTTACTAGGAATTATACTAGGCAGAAGTTCCTTAGCTATGCAAGGTCTCACAATCATCCCTGGAGTAATTGACTCAGATTATACAGGAGAAATCCAGATAATGATTTCACCCCCAATTAAAACTTTCCAAATACATCAGGGACAAAGAATAGCCCAACTTTTGCTTTTGCCTTACCACACTGCAATTGGGCACACAGCTACTCAGAATGAAAGGCAGGATAAAGGATTTGGATCTAGTGATATGGTTTTTTGGATAACAGAAATTACTCAGAAACGTCCTATGAAAACTATTCTGATTAATGGCTAGTCTATTGTGGGGTTATTAGACACAGGAGCAGACGTTTCTTGCATTTCAGGAAAAGACTGGCCCAGCTCCTGGCCCACACATACTACTGAAAATAACTTGGTGGGGATAGGAAGAGCCCCCACAGTAGCCAAAAGTGCAAAAATTTTAGATTGGCAATTTGAGGATACCCGTGGAACTTTCCAACCGTATGTAGTCCCTTCACTCCCCTTTACCCTGTGGGGGAGGGACGTGCTGTCTCAAATGGGAGTGTTACTTTTTAGCCCTGATGATAAAGTGACCTCTCAGATGTTGCAGATGGGCTATGATCCATCAAAAGGATTGGGTAAACAACAGACAGGGATAATTGAGCCAATTTGCCCAACTCCTCGCAAGTTACGTGCTGGATTGGGATATCCAAATTTATAATGGAGGCCATTGTTTTTTGCTGCCGACCCCATTACATGGAAATCTCAAGATCCGGTGTGGGTAGAACAATGGCCTCTGCATAAGGAAAAATTACTGGCAGCTAAAGCATTAATCTTTGAACAATTAGAATTGGGACATATTGAGCCCTCCAATAGCCCTGGAACACTCCTATTTTTGTCATTAAGAAAAAATCTGGTAAACGGCGACTTTTACAGGATTTGAGAGCTATTAATGCCACCATGGAGGACATGGGGCCTTACAGCCTGGGCTCCTTCCCCAGTAGCCGTTCCAGGAGGGATATAATATAATTGTTATTGATTTACAAGATTGTTTTTTCACTATCCCCTTAAATCCTGAAGATAAAAAGCGATTTGCCTTTAGTCTGCCATCCAGAAATCTTAAGCAGCCTTACTTAAGGTTTCAGTGGAAAGTTTTGCCTCAGGGAATGAAAAATAGCCCTACCTTATGCCAAAAATTTGTTAATGCCGCTCTACAAGATATTAGGTTAAATATGAACACGTATATATGATTCACTATATGGATGATATTTTAATAGCTCATCCTGATAGAGTTCACCTGCAAACTGTCTCCAGGACCTGACCCAGGCATTGACAGACAGAAGCCTAAAAATTGCCCCAGAAAATTCGAATCAATCCGCCCATAACTTACTTAGGAGAGTCATAAATTCGGAAACGGTGACTCATACCCCGTTGCAATTGAGAAAAGACCATCTTATTACTTAAATGATTATCAAAAACTTTTAGGTGATATTAATGGATTAGGCCATATTTAAAATTAACCACTGCGAATTAAAACCTCTTTTTAACATTTTACGCGGGATCCTGATCCAACCTCTAAAAGACAATTAACAGCTGAGGCTCAAGAAGCCTAGGCAAAGTAGAAGCAGCCTTATCGAATAGCTATGTAAAAAGAATTGATTTGATGATACTTGCAGTTCCTTTGCCTAGCTACTCCAGTGGCGCCTACGGGAGTTCTGTGGCAAGGCGGCCCTTTAGAATGGATCCATCTTCCCACCCAAGCTAAAAATCGTGCTTCTTATCCTGGTTCAATTGCCACATTAATGCTAAAAGGAAGGAAGCGGAGCATTGAATGTTGGTAAGAGCCATCAGAGATTGTAATTCCATATAATAAGGAGTAGCTTGATGCTCTTCTAATGTTTGATGAAGACTGGCAGATTGCTATAGGGAATTACTGTGGTCAAATTTTGCATCATTTACCCTCACATGTTTTGCTAAATTTTATGTCTAACCATCCAGTTATTTTCCTGTCCGGTGTAAACAGTTCCCTATTTCAGATGCTCAGGTAGTCTTTACTGATGGATCGGCTAATGGTAGAGCCTCTATAGTCACAAGAGATCATCAGAAACTTTTTGGAAACACAAGAAACTTCAGCTCAAAGAGCTGAAATCACAGCTGTATTGAGGCCTTTGTTATGTTTGCAGAGAAAGAATTTACCTTTATTCTGACTCTCAGTATGTGTCAGGCTGTTTCCACACATTGAGACTGCAGTTTTGCCTGAAAACAAAACCGCTATCTACCATTTGTTAACTAGACTGCAGCAGCAATTTGGAAAAGAAATCGGCGTTCTTTATCGGCCACATCGAGCTCATTCCTGCCTGCCTGGCCCTTTAAATGCTCTCAATGAATTGGCAGATTCGTTAACCAGGATTTCAGTGGCTTCTGTTTTTTGAAGAAGCTCGAGCTCTCACTCACTTCATCATCAGAATGCCACTGCCTTACGATACCAGTTTCAAATTCCTCGAGAATCTGCCGAGAGATTGTTCGTTCTTGTTCACATTGTCCTACTCCGTGAATGCTTTGCCTCTGGGAGTTAACCCTCGCGGTCTCAAACCTAATGCACTCTGGGCAAATGGATGTAACCCATGTCTCTTCGTTTGGAAAACTGTCTTTTGTTCATGTAACTGTAGATACCTTCTCTCATGTTATTATTGCCACTGCTCGTACAGGGGAAGCAGTAAAAGATGTAATACAACATCTTTTTACATGCTTTTCCTATCTGGGCTTGCCAAAAGCTTTAAAAACTGATAATGCCCCTGCTTACACTTCTAAATCTTTTCAGCAATTCTGTACAAGATTTCAAATTAAACATAACACCCGGCATCCCTTATAACCCGCAAGGACAAGCCATTGTGGAAAGAGCACATCAAACACTGAAAATCCATATTCAAAAACTAAAAGAAGGGGAATTTAAATATAGTTTCCCCCATCAGATTTTGAAACATGCTCTTTTCGTAATAAATAACTTAAATACTGATTCATCCGGAAACACTGCAATGCTTCGCCATTGGTGCCCAGAGCAATTGAATGCAAAACCATTAGTAAAATGGAGGGACCTTCTCTCCGGACAATGGAAAGGTCCTGACCCCTTATTAACCAGTGGGCGAGGGTATGCTTGTGTTTTTTCCACAGGACGCGGACGCTCCGATTTGGGTTCCAGACAGACTAATTCGCCATGTCTCAGCTCCCCGGATATCAGAATCCCCCGCCACCGCGATCTCTAAAAAGGAAGAAACTCCCTCTTCCTCCGCTCCCCCCCGCCAGCACGGGAAATGCCGCTGACCCCAGGACAGCTGACATTGGAGATCCCGGATAGGCGAGGAGCGGAGCCACCCACTGGACAGATGTCACGA
>NW_017212697.1:0-16328 GCF_001704415.2 Capra hircus
AGCTTCTGGAGTCTCCCCAGTGGAGTCAGTCCTCGTCTCGAGTGGGGGCATGAACGTGCGCTTTCCTCCCGAGCTGTAGCAGCAGGTGGCGCTTCCATTCGCGTGGATCAAGGGATCTGTGGCTTTCCCCTAGAGGCTTTCGCCACGAGGCTTTTCCCACAGGGCTGTCCCACGGGCCCACCGTGGTGTGAGTCGATCCTCGACTTGAAACTCGAGGCAGTGCAGGGAAAACAGGTTTCCCTGGAATGGACTGAGATTTCTGGGGACTCTGGGAATGGTGACACGACCCTGGAGTTCCTCTCGCCTATCCTGTGGAGAGCGCCTCCTCTTGAGATGGGACGGAAACGCTGTGAATTCTTGACCGAACACGCAGGGAAAGGATCCCTCCTCTCCAGCTAGGAGGCGGAAATGGGGGCTACTGTGGATGTGGGTGGGACTCTCGTGCTTCTTCTCGAGTGGAGACGCGTAGTCGGGTAACTTCTTGAGTTGCAGCAAGGGTGTGAAGGACCCTTTGGAAGTTCCAGAGGTTAGGTGTGATTAGCCTCGAGATGCCTCAGCGGAAATGGGCCTCATCTCGCCTGGAGGGAGAACCTCCTGGATATTCTCGAGTTGCGGCAGGTGCTCGACTTACGACGGGACCTCAGGGACCCGCTCTGGTGGCCTCAGGAAAGGCCAGTCCCCACGGGATTAGCTCGCGGGCCTCTCGGATTCCTCTCCGTCGATGCCGGGGCCTAAGATCTTGTGTGGAGTGGGTGCCGGAACCTGAGGATTCCTCTCCAGTGCTGACATGGATCTTGGGGTACTTCTGGAGTCTCCCCAGTGGAGTCAGTCCTCGTCTCGAGTGGGGTCATGCACTTGCGCTTTCCTCCCGAGCTGTAGCAGCAGTGTCGCGCTTCCATTCGCGTGGATGAACGGATCTGTGGCTTTCCCTCGAGGCTTTCCCACGAGGCTTTCCCACGAGGGTTTCAGGGCTGTCCCACGTGCCACCGTGGTGTGTGTAGATCCTCGGCTTGAAAGTCGAGGCAGTGCAGGGAAAACAGGTTTGCCTGGAATGGACTGAGACATCTGGGGGACTCTGGGAATGGTGGCACGACCCTGGAGTTCCTCTGGCCTTTCCTGTGGAGACCGCCTCCTCTTGAGATGCGACGGGAACGCGGGAATTCTTTCCCGACCACGCAGGGAAAGGAACCCTCCTCTCGAGCTAGGAGGCGGAAACGGGGCTCCTCTGGATGTGGGCGGGACCATCGTGCTTCCTCTCGACTGGAGACGGGTATGTCGGGGAACTTCTTGAGTTGCAGCAAGGTTTAGAAGGACCCTTTGGCAGTTCCAGATGTTAGGTGTGATTTGCCTGGAGACGCCTCAGCGGAAATGGGCCTCATCTCGCCTGGACGGGAGAACCTCCTGGATTTTCTCGAGTTGCGACAGGTGCTCTCGACTTACGACGGGGACCTCAGGGACCCGCTCTGGTGGCCTCAGAAAAGGCCAGTCCCCATGCGAGTTCCTCGGGGGCCTCTCGGGATTCCTCTCCCGTCGATGCCGGGGCCTAAGATCTTGTGTGGAGTCGGTGCCGGAATCTGAGGATTCCTCATCAGTGCTGACATGCTTCTTGGGGTACTTCTGGAGTCTCCCCAGGGGAGTCAGTCCTCGTCTCGAGTGGGGGCATGCACATGCGCTTTCCTCCGATCTGTAGCAGCAGTGTCATGCTTCCCTTCG
Organism: Capra hircus; assembly: GCF_001704415.2. Taxonomy (NCBI): domain Eukaryota; kingdom Metazoa; phylum Chordata; class Mammalia; order Artiodactyla; family Bovidae; genus Capra; species Capra hircus. The sequence goes on from NW_017212697.1 coordinate 1,714, forward strand.
CCTGGATCAAGGGATCTGTGGCTTTCCCTCGAGGCATTCCCACGAGGCTTTCCCACGAGGCTTTCCCACAGGGATGTCCCACGTGCCACCGTGGTGTGAGTCGATTTCGGCTTCAACGTCGAGGCAGTGCAGGGAAAACAGGTTTCCCTGAAATGGACTGAGACATCTGGGGGACTCTGGGAATAGTGGCCCGACCCAGGAGTTCCTCTCGCCTTTCCTGTGGAGAGCGCCTCCTCTTGAGATGCGACGGGAAAGCCGGGTATTCTTCCCCGACCACACAGGGAAAGGATCCCTCCTCTTCAGTTAGGAGGCGGAAACGGGGCTCCTCTGGATGTGGGCGGGACTCTCGTGCTTCCTCTCGAGTGGAGACGGGTATGTCGGGGAACCTCTTAAGTTGCAGCAAGGGTGTGAGGGACCCTTTGGAAGTTCCAGAGGTTTGGTGTGATTAGCCTCGAGACGCCTCAGCGGAAATGGGCCACATCTCGCCTGGTGGGGACAGCCTCTTGGATTTTCTCGAGTTGCGGCAGGTGCTCTCGACTTATGATGGGGACCTCAGGGACCCGCTCTGGTGGCCTCAGGAAAGGCCAGTCCCCATGCGAGTTGCTCGGGGGGCCTCTCGGGATTCCTCTCCCGTCGATACGGGGCCTAAGACCTTGTGTGGAGTCTGTGCCGGAACCTGAGGATTCCTCTCCAGTGCTGACATGCATCTTGGGGTACTTCTGGAGTCTCCCAGGGGAGTCAGTCCTCGTCTCGAGTGGGCGCATGCAATGCGCTTTCCTCCCGAGCTGTAACAGCAGTGTCGCGCTTCCCTTCGCGTGGATCAAGGGATCTGGGGCTTTCCCTCGAGGCTTTCCCACGAGGTTTTCCTTCGAGGCTTTCCCACAGGGCTGTCCCACGTGCCACCTTGGTGTGAGTCGATCCTCGACTTGGAACTCGAGGCAGTGCAGGGAAAACAGGTTTCCTGGAATGGACTGAGACTTCTGGGGACTCTGGGAATGGTGACACGACCCTGGAGTTCCTCTGGCCTTTCCTGTGGAGAGCGCCTCCTCTTGAGATGCGACGGGAACGCCGGGAATTCTTTCCCGACCACGCAGCAGGAAAGGATCCCTCCTTCGAGCTAGGAGAGGAAACGGGGCTCCTCTGGATGTGGGAGGGACTCTCGTGCTTCCTCTCGAGTGGAGACCGGTTTGTCGGGGAACTTCTTGAGTTGCAGTAAGGGTGTGAAGGACCCTTTGGAAGTTACAGATGTTAGATGAGATTAGCCTCCAGACGCCTCAGTGGAAATGGGCCTCATCTCGCCTGGAGGGGAGAACTTCCTGGATTTTCTCGAGTTGCGACAGGTGCTCTCGACTTACGACGGCGGACCTCAGGGACCCATTCTCCTGACCTCAGGAAAGGCCAGTCCCCATGTGAGTTGCTCGGGGCCTCTCGGGATTCCTTTCCGACGATGCCCGGGGCTTAAGACCTTGTGTGGAGATGGTGCCGGAACCTGAGGATTTCCTCTCCAGTGCTGACATGGATCTTGGGGTAGTTCTGGAGTCTCCCCAGGGGAGTCAGTTCTCGTCTCGAGTGGGGCCATGCACGTGCGCTTTCCTCTCGAGCTGTAGCAGCAGTGTCACGCTTCCCATCGCGTGGATCAAGGGATCTGTGGCTTTCCCTCGAGGCTTTCCACCGAGGCTTTCCCACGAGGTTTTTCCCACAGGGCTGTCCCACGTGCCACCGTGGTGTGTTTCGATCCTCGGCTTGAAAGTCGATGCAGTGCAGGGAAAACAGGTTTGCCTGGAATGGACTGTGACATCTGGGGGACTCTGGGAATGGGGCACGACCCTGGAGTTCCTCTGGCCTTTCCTGTGGACAGCGCCTCCTCTTGAGATGCGACGGGAACGCCCGGGAATTCTTTCCCGACCACGCAGAGAAAGGATCCCTCCTCTCGAGCTAGGAGGCGGAAACGGGGCTCCTCTGGATGTGGGCGGGACTCTCGTGCTTCCTCTCGAGTGGAGTCGCGTATGTCGGGGAAGTTCTTGAGTTGCAGCAAGGGTGTGAAGGACCCTTTGGAAGTTCCAGAGTTTAGGTGTGATTAGCCTAGAGACGCCTCAGCTGAAATGGGCCTCATCTCGCCAGGAGGGGAGAACCTCCTGGATTTTCTCGAGTTGCGGCAGGTGCTCTCGACTTACGACGCGGGACCTCAGGGACCCGCTCTTTTGGCCTCAGGAAAGGCCAGTCCCCATGCGAGTTGCTCGGGGGCCTCTCGGGGCCTCTCGGATTTCCTCTCCCGTCAATGCTGTAGCCTAAAACCTTGTGTGGAGTCAGTGCCGGAACCTGAGGATTCCTCTCCAGTGCTGACATGGATCTTGGGGTACTTCTGTAGTCTCCCCAGGGGAGTCAGTCTTCGTCTCGAGTGGGGGCATGCACGTGCGCTTTCCTCCCGAGCTGTAGCCAGCAGTGTCACGCTTCCCTTCGCCGTGAACCAAGGGATAAGGGGCTTTCCCTCGAGGCTTTCCCACGAGGCTTTCCCACGAGGCTTTCTGCCGGGGTCCAGCCCCGGTGGATCCAGGGAATTCGAAGGGTGAACGGCCGTTGGCGTGGAAAGACTTGTTTGTTTATTAATGTAAGATTAGATTAAGAAACTATAGTGTAATAAGAAGATTAAGTGGAGGAAGAGGGCTGAATAGCTTGGTTTACGCGGAAGGCCCAATAAAATTCCAGACAAGGAATTTGCACCATCTACGTTGGGCCACCGGCGCCCGCTTGAATATCTAAGGGTGCCTCGCCTTAAGCTCCCTTTCGTGCGGGTCTTAACAGCCGGGGCAAGTAAGTAGACCTGGCGAGCCTCTGCGCCCCAGATGGAGATTCAGCCTGAAGTTAAAGTAAAGAGCAGAGAGAGGGAAGGGGAGAGAAGAGGAGAGAGAGAGACATGGGGGGAGCCAGAGTCCCAAGAAACCAGGCCGAGAGGACTAGTTCGAGAAACTGGTCCGATCCTTTATTGTTCAGAAGGCCTTTTATACTTTTGATAAAACACGGAGATCAATGGGTAACACAGAATTATGTAGCGTTCGCAGCCCAGACTCTTTCTATACATCATTTTGTATACAAAAGGTCTCAGGTGATTTACATTATCTTCTGGCCAAGAAGCTTGTTAACACTTTTTAGCTCTCTTCCTTAATGAATGTTGATTTTGTTTCCCCTGAAGTGTTTTTCTTTAATTTGCATCTCCTTAAAGCATTAAAGTTACATCTCTATAGAACAAAGGTGCAGTGGGATATAACAAAGAAGTACTTAACTCAAAGATCTAATGTTTGCTAATACCAGGTCTACTACTTGTTTTTCTATATGCCAACTATATCTAAAAATAAAGGATATGAAAATTTGGCAGCAAGCATTGACTCAAACAAATGAAACTTTTAATCCAGTCCTATTCTAAAGATTTTGACTCTTCGGAAGCCCCTACATTCCTAGGATGTTTTAAGCTTCCTGTGCCTCCTGCGGTCAGGAGGCCTCAAACAATCACACTCGCAGAGTCCTGCAGGCCAGGCTAGAAAGCCATCGGCAGGGGTTTTTAGATTGAAACACTCTTTCAAATGCCAGAAGACTGAAACCCTGAATTGACTTTTTCCAGAAAATGTCAGAAGAGTGGAAAAGCAGAGCACAAAAGCCGGCAGATTTTTGTTGGGGTACATGCTTAGGAATTTCCAGAGGGGTCCCTGAAGTCTGAGCATGCCTTGCGTATGTCAGCTTCCTTCCTCATGACCTTGTCACGGCGGGGATTCCTCACACTGGCTCCCGGCATCTCACCCTTTTTAATTTTAAATAATTAATTATTTATGTTTAAAATCAGGTGCAGTTCCGGTCTCGAGATTCGAATGCTCTGCCGAAGAATCTAGACAATATAGGGAAGTATGATTATGAGGAGCAAGATTATAGACAGTAGACAGAACAGTCTTCAGAAATGAAGTTAGAGAAAGTGTGGGAAAAGTCATTGGCTTCTCCTGCCGGTGGTAAAATCTAATCGGGAGTGTTCCAAGGTCTGAATCTGATTATGATGTTTCCCTAAGTCTAAACTAATATCTGAGCTGTTCCAAAATACCTAAACCTTGATTTTTTAACATATTGCGGCATTTACACTTGTTGAGTCAATGATTGCTGTTGTAGTAACAATAACAATTGTTGTAACACAGCAAGAACATAATTATCATATCAATAAGTTGTTACAGTTATAGGACATCTTTAAAACCACAGAAGAGCAGACATTACTTTGAGGAGTTAAACAAGATGAAAACATCCATGGTTCACAAGTCGCTACATTAGGTACATTAAGTTTTCTGGAATCATTGGTGAAAAGAAGAACATAAGGAGAGGATAAACAAGCCAAAATAGAGTAAATAGAGTCATTTCTGGTTGGAGTTTGTGCTGCAGCAGCTGTTAGTCCCGCCGGGATCTTGATGTTTCTTTTGCCTCTTTTTGCCGGTGGAAGCAAGCGGCCTTCACCCCGCCCTCTGACACTGGCGCTGTTATGGGCTGCGAGTGCGGTTGCACTGGGTTCCGTCAGTCAGGCTGCCCACCCGCAGCTTTTTGGTGCGCGGGCTGTCTCTTCCGCGGTGGTGGTGGCAGAGAAGTTCCCTTTTTCTTTTGTGGCGAATCAGTCTGTCCGGGATCCAAGTTGACGAATCTGCACCCTGTGGAAAAAAATATAAACACTTCCTCGACCCGCAGTAAATTTTGGGTCGGGATCTTTTTGTTATCTGGAGGAGATCTTTTTCCTTTACTAACGGCTTTTTAATTTTACTGTTTCAACGAATCAGCATTTAACTTATTACAAAGAGACATGTTGTAAAATCTGACGGGGGAAAACTATACTTAATTTCTCTCTTTTTAATTTTTTGAATTAACAAAGCACGTGAGGGTAAATGATGCAAAGATCTGATCACAAGAATTTCCTATAGAATCTGCCAATCATCAAACATTTGAAAAGCATCAAGTTGTTCTCTGTTATATGGAAGTACAATTTTTGATGGTTCTTTTATTAAACAATTTAATAAATCAGTATATTTGAATTAATCTTTTTAATTAATATGTCAGTAATTTTTCCTTAGGGCAGAGGCCACTGTTCCACCCACACCGGATCTTGAGATTTTCATGTAATGGGGTAGGCAGCAAAAACAATGGCCTTCATTATAAATTTGGATATCCCAATCCAGTATATAGCTTGCGAGGAGTTGGGCAAATTAGCTCAATTATTCTTGTCTGTTGTTTACCCAATCCTTTTGATGGATCATAGCCGATCTGCAGCATCTGAGAGGTCACTTTATCATCAGGGCTAAAAAGTAACACTCCCATTTGAGATAGCATGTCCCTCCCCCACAGGGTAAGGGGGAGAGTGAAGGGACTACATACGGTTGGAAAGTTCCACGGGTGTCCTCAAATTGCCAATCTAAAATTTTTGCACTTTTGGCTACTGTGGGGCTCTTCCTATCCCCACCAAGTTATTTTCAGTAGTATGTGTGGGCCAGGAGGTGGGCCAGGAGCTAGGCCAGTCTTTTCCTGAAATGCAAGAAACGTCTGCTCCCTGTGTCTAATAACCCCACAATAGACTTGCCATTAATCAGAATAGTTTTCATAGGCCGTTTCTGAGTAATTTTTGTTATCCAAAAAACCATATCACTAGACCCAAATATAAGAAGCAAGAAAAGAGGTGTTACACAATATCTTTATGAGCTTTTCTAATGATCTTTTTATAACCCAAATCTGGTCTATAGCCTTTTAGATGACAAGTAACCATTTAATCTTAGCTTGAATACTTCCAGCAACGGGGAGCTCACTATTCACCAAGGTTTTAAACTCTCTCTCACCTCTTACTCTATAGCATTTTTATCCTGCATACCACTTTTTCTAACTCCTTTTCAGTAGTATATGGTTGGCCAGGAGCTGCGCTAGTCTCTCAGCAATGTAAGAAACTCTTGTCTATTGTCTAACAGCCATGACATTTTATATCTTTGAATTAAAAAATCTTTTAAAGGCCTAGAAGCTGCCAATTTTTTGCACCCAAAAAAGCTAGATCTAGATCCTCTGGGGCTTTTTTTGTCTGGTTTTTCTGTTTGGTAATAAGGTAAAAGCAAAAGCCTGTGCTATTATTTTTTTTTAATTTTTATTAATGCACAGTTTTAACAGGGTGGCGAGATCAAAACTTCAGTTTTTTCAGTATAATCAGAATTTACTACACAAGACACTACCGAAATTTCTTGAAAAGAAAGCAAGCTATGCCCCAGTACCAAGTCTTACAATGTCCTCAGGCAGGGACTAGCCACTCTCATTGGAATCTGATCACTGGCACATCAGAGGTTAATATTATTGAGGTGGTGGAACTGAGGTCTAGGCCTGAGCTACCTGCGGTTGTTTGGTACGGCGTTGTTGTGTCTGTTTAGCAGGACATTTTGGCCAAAACATGTTCTATTTGGCCTCAAGAGAAACATTTTGCATTTGTAAATCCTTTTTATTACGAATATTTTTTTTCTGTTTTCTTCCTTTTTCTTTTTTTTTGTGGGTGAGGCCCCTCCTGAGGTTTTATGCAAGGAGCAAGCTCTGTTTTAAAAGCTCTTTGCTCAAAAATATTGTCACTATCGTTTTCAAACTTAAGCAATGTTCTGGGAGGCTTTGGATATAAAGTGGGGAGTTCTTAAGCCCTGGGGAGCGCAAGCAGAGGTTGCAGTGTCGCCTTAAATAGACAACTTTTTTAAAGGTTTGTTTGTGTAGAGGGGGAGGGGGCTCTCCAGGGCGCTCGGCCGCTGCGTCCTATAAGCACCCTCCTTCCTCGGGAGGAAGAGTACAGTCTCTCTCCTTTTGTTTGCCAATGGCAGAAAATATGATCTGCGTAATAGTGGAGACCCACTACGATCCACTGCTATAGTCTCTCCCATAGGCTATCTAACTAACAGCCTCATGACGGGGTCCAGAACATCTGTAATAATATTTTACAGAGCAAAAGCATTTACAGGCCCATGCAAAGTATAATAGTTTTAGCTGTTTATTACCTTTATCCAAGTATCTAAATCTCTTTTCTGGAAACAAGGACATTGGTCTCATAACACTAGCCTTTTAATCTTTAATTTGTCTTTTTGTTTAACAGTTACAAAATTACTTGTATAAAGAGGGTGTCATTGTGTTTGAGTCATTGTTACCCGTGTCAGAAAATTAAGAGTTATAGAAAAGTCTTCCCTGACAAAAAGGTTTTACCTTAGCCAAGGGGGGTTTTGTTTTAAACCCTAAGATAGCAGGTTTCTTTTCAACCTCTAGAGCACCAGGTTTTCTCTTAAACCCCTTGAACACTTCCCACTCGTCCTCACCCTGTCTATCCTACAGGGGGGTCCGCCGGCACTCTGAGTGGGGTCCTAGCCCGTCCCGAACACTCAACACTGGGGAGTACCCGAAAGTACTCCGGGGGGGAGTGATTAAGTCACTCCGGGGGGAGCAACAGAGAGTGCTCCGGGGGGAGCAACGGAGAGGGCTCCGGGGGAGCAGCAGAGAGTGCTCCGGGGGAGAGCTTTTGCTCCGAGGAACCTATCTTTCGAATAGCCTGTTCCGGGCGCCACTTGCCCGGCGGGTCCTGGCCCGGTGGATCCAGGGAATTCCAAGGCGTGGACGGCGGTTATGGCGTGGAAAGACTTGTTTGTTTATTAATGTAAGATTAGATTAAGAAACTATAGTGTAATAAGAAGATTAAGTGGAGGAAGAGCGGCTGAATAGCTTGGTTTACGCGGAAAGGCCAATAAAATTCCAGACAAGGAATTTGCACCATCTACGTTGGTGCCACCGGCCGGCCCCGCTTGAATATCTAAGGGTGCCTCGCCTTAAGCTCCCTTTCGTGCGTCGGTCTTAACAGCCGGGGCAAGTAAGTAGACCTGGCGAGCCTCCGCGCCCCAGATGGAGATTCAGCCTGAAGTTAAAGTAAAGAGCAGAAGAGGAAGGGGAGAGAAGAGGAGAGAGAGAGACATGGGCGGAGCCAGAGTCCCAAGAAACCAGGCCGAGAGACTATTTGAGAAACTGGTCGATCCTTTATTGTTCAGAAGGCCTTTTATACTCTTGATAAAACATGGAGATCAACGGGTAACACAGAATTATGTAGCGTTCCCAGCCCAGACTCTTTCTATACATCATTTTGTATACAAAAGGTCTCAGGTGATTTACATTATCTTCTGGCCAAGAAGCTTGTTAACACTTTTTTACTCTCTTCCTTAATGAATGTTGATTTTGTTTCCCCTGAAGTGTTTTTCTTTAATTTGCATCTCCTTAAAGCATTAAAGTTACATCTCTATAGAACAAAGTTGCAGTGGGATATAACAAAGAAGGGTTACTTAACTCAAAGATCTAATGTTGCTAATACCAGGTCTACTACTTGTTTATCTATATACCAACTATATCTAAAAATAAAGGATATGGAAAATTTGGCAGCAAGCATTGACTCAACAAATGAAACTTTTAATCAGTCCTATTTTAAAGATTTTGACTCTTCGGAAGCCCCTACATTCCTAGGATGTTTTAAGCTTCCTGTGCCTCCTGCGGTCAGGAGGCCTCAAACAATCACACTCGCAGAGTCCTGCAGGCAGGCTAGAAAGCCATCGGAGGGGTTTTTAGATTGAAACACTCTTTCAAATGCAGAAGACTGAAACCCTGAATTGACTTTTTCCAGAAAATGTCAGAAGAGGGGAAAAGCAGAGCACAAAAGCCGGCGGATTTTTGTTGGGTACATGCTTAGAATTTGCCAGAGGGGTCCCTGAAGTCTGAGCACGCCTTGCGTATGTCAGCTTCCTTCCTCATGACCTTGTCACGGGCGGGATTCCTCACACTGGCTCCCGGCAGCTTTCCCACAGGGCCTTGTCCCACGTGCCACCGTGGTGTGAGTCGATCCTCGGCTTGAAAGTCGAGGCAGTGCAGGGAAAACAGGTTTCCCTGGAATGGACTGAGACATCTGGGGGACTCTGGGAATGTGGCACGACCCTGGAGTTCCTCTCGCCTTTCCTGTGGAGAGCGCCTCCACTTGAGATGCGACGGGAAAGCCGGGAATTCTTTCCGACCACGCAGGGAAAGGATCCCTCCTCTCGAGCTAGGAGGCGGACACGGGGCTCCTCTGGATGTGGGCGGGACTCTCGTGCTTCCTCTCGAGTGGAGTCGGGTATATCAGGGAACTTCTTGAGTTGCAGCAAGGGTGTGAAGGACCCTTTGGAAGTTCCAGAGGTTAGGTGTGATTAGCCTTGAGACGCCTCAGTGGAAATGGGCCTCATCTCGCCTGGAGGGCAGAACCTCCTGGATTTTCTCGAGTTGCGGCAGGTGCTCTCGACTTACGATGGGAACATCAGGGACCAGCTGTGGTGGCGTCAGGAAAGGCCAGTCCCCATGCGAGTTGCTCAGGGGCCTCTCGGGATTCCTCTCCCGTCGATGCTGGGGCCTAAGACCTTGTGTAGAGTCAGTGCCGGAACCTGAGGATTCCTCTCCAGTGCTGACATGGATCTTGGGGTACTTCTGGAGTCTCCCCAGGGGAGTCAGTCCTCGTCTCAAGTGGGGGCATGCACGTGCACTTTCCTTCCGAGCTGTAGCAGCAGTGTCGCACTTCCCTTCGCGTGGATCAAGGGATCTGTGGCTTTCCCTCGAGGCTTTCCCACGAGGCTTTCCCACAGGGCTGTCCCACGTGCCACCGTGGTGTGAGTCGATCCTCGGCTTGAAAGTCGAGGCAGTGCAGGGAAAAGAGGTTTCCCTGGAATGGACTGAGACATCTGGGGGACTCTGGGAATGGTGACACGACCCTGGAGTTCCTCTCGCCTTTCCTGTGGAGAGCGCCTCCTCTTGAGATGCGACGGGAACGCCGGGAATTCTTTCCCGACCACGCAGGGAAAGTATCCCTCCTCTCTAGCTAGGAGGCGGAAACGGGTCTCCTCTGGATGTGGGCGGGACTCTCGTGCTTCCTGTCGAGTGGAGACGGGCTTGTCGGGGAACTTCTTGAGTTGCAGCAAGGGTGTGAATTACCCTTTGGAAGTTCCAGAGTTTAGGTGTGATTAGCCTCGAGACCCTCAGCGGAAATGGGCCTCATCTCGCCAGGAGAGCAGAACCTCCTGGATTTTCTCGAGTTGCAGCAGGTACTCTCGACTTACGACGGGGACATCAGGGACCCCCTCTTGTGGCCTCACGAAAGGCCAGTCCCCATGCGAGTTGCTCGGGGGCCTCTCAGGATTCCTCTCCCGTCGATGCCGGGCCTAAGACCTTGTTTGGAGTCGGTGCCGGAACGTGAGGATTCCTCTCCAGGGCTGACGTGGATCTTGGGGTACTTCTGGACTCTCCTCAGGGTAGTCAGTCCTCGTCTCGAGTGGGGGCATGCACGTGCGCTTTCCTCCCGAGCTGTAGCAGCAGTGTCTCACTTCCCTTCGGGTTGATCAAAGCAACTGTGGCTTTCCCTCGAGGCTTTCCCACGAGGCTTTCCCTCGAGGCTTTCCAACGAGGCTTTCCCACAGGGCTGTCCCACGTGCCACCATGGTGTGAGTCGATCCTCGGCTTGAAAGTCGAGGCAGTGCAGGGAAAACAGGTTTCCCTGGAATGGACTGAGACATCTGGGGACGCTGGAATGGTGGCCCGACCCTGGATTTCCTCTCGCCTTTCCTGTGGAGATCGCCTCCTCTTTAGATGCGCCGGGAACACTGGAAACTCTTTCCCGATCACTGAGGGAAAGGATCCCTCCTCTCGAGCTAGGAGGCGGAAACGGGGCTCCTCTGGATGTGGGCGGGACTCTCGTGATTCCTCTCGAGTGGAGACGGGTATGTTGGGGATCTTATTGAGTTGCAGCAAGGGTGTGAAGGACCCTTTGGAAGTTCCAGAGGTTAGGTGTGATTAGCCTTGAGACACCTCAGCGGAAATGGTCCTCATGTCGCCTGGAAGGGAGAACCTCCTGGATTTTCTCAAGTTGCTGCTGGTGCTCTCGACCTACGACGGGGACCTCAGGGACCCGCTCTGGTGGCCTCAGGAAAGGACAGTCCCCATGCGAGTTGCTCGGGAGACTCCGGGATTCCTCTCCCGTCGATGCTGGGGCCTAAGACCTTTGTGGAGTCGGTGCCGTAAAGTGAGGGTTCCTCTCCAGTGCTGACATGGATCTTGGGGTACTTCTGGAGTCTCCCCAGGGGAGTCAGTCCTCGTCTCGAGTGGGGCATGCACGTGTACTTTCCTCCCGACCTGAAGCAGCAGTGTCACGCTTCCCTTCGAGTGGATCAAAGCATCTGTGGCTTTCCCTCGAGGCTTTCCCACCAGGCTTTCCCACAGGGCTGTCCCACGTGCCACCGTGGTGTGAGTCGATCCTCGGCTTGAAAGTCGAGGCAGTGCAGGGAAAACAGGTTTCCCTGGAATGGACTGAGACATCTGGGGGACTCTGGGAATGGTGGCACGACCCTGGAGTTCCTCTCGCCTTTCCTGTGGACAGCGCCTCCTCTTGAGATGCGACGGGAACGCCGGGAATTCTTTCCCGACCACGCAGGAAAAGGATCCCTCCTCTCGAACTTGGAGGCGGAAACGGGGCTCCTCTGGATGTGGCCGGGACTCTCGTGCTTCCTCTCGAGTGGAGCCGGGTATGTTGGGGAACTTCTTGAGTTGCAGCAAGGGTGTGAAGGATCCTTTGGAATTCCAGAGGTTAGGTGTGTTTAGAGTCGAGACGCCTTAGCGGAAATGGGCCTCATCTCCCCTGGAGGGGAGAATCTCCTGGATTTTTTCGAGTTGTGGTACGTGCTCTCGCCTTACGACGGGGACCACTGGGACCCGCTCTGGTGGCCTCAGGAAAGGCCAGTCCCCATGCGAGTTGCTCGGGGCCTCTCGGGATTCCTCTCCCATCGATGCCAGGGCCTAAGACCTTGTGTTGAGTCGGTGCCTGCCGGGGTCCAGCCCCGGGATCCAGGGAATTCGAAGCGTGGACGGCGTTGGCGTGGAAAGACTTGTTTGTTTATTAATGTAAGATTAGATTAAGAAACTATAGTGTAGTAAGAAGATTAAATGGAGGAAGAGGGCTGAATAGCTTGGTTTACGCGGAGGACAATAAAATTCCAGACAAGGAATTTGCACCATCTACGTTGGGCCACCGGCGCCCGATTGAATATCTAAGGGTGCCTCGCCTTAAGCTCCCTTTCGTGCGGGTCTTAACAGCCGGGGCAAGTAAGTAGACCTGGCGAGCCTCCGCGCCCCAGATGGAGATTCAGCCTGAAGTTAAAGTAAAGAGCCAGAGAGAGGGAAGGGGAGAGAAGAAGAGAGAGGAGAGAGACATGGGGGGAGCCAGAGTCCCCAAGAAACCAAGGCCGAGAGACTAGTTCGAGAAACTGGCCCCCATCCTTTATTGTTCAGAAGGCCTTTTATACTTTTGATAAAACACGGAGATCAATGGGTAACACAAAATTATGTAGCGTTCGCAACCCAGATTCTTTCCGTATATCATTTTGTATACAAAAGGTCTCAGGTGATTTACATTATCTTTTTGGACAAGAGGCTTGTTAACACTTTTTTGGCTCTCTTCCTTAATGAATGTTAATTTTGTTTCCCCTGAAGTGTTTTTTTTTTTTTAATCTGCATCTCCTTAAAGCATTAAAGTTACATCTCTATAGAACAAAGGTGCAGTGGGATATAACAAAGAAAGTACTTAACTCAAAGATCTAATGTTGCTAATACCAGGTCTACTACTTGTTTTTCTATATACCAACTATATCTAAAAATAAAGGATATGAAAATTTGGCAGCAAGCATTGACCCAAAAAATGAAACCTTTAATCAGTCCTATTCTAAAGATTTTGACTCCTCGGAAGCTCCTACATTCCTAGGATGTTTTAAGCTTCCTGTGCCTCCTGCGGTCAGGAGGCCTCAAACAATCACATGCGCAGCTGTACGAGTCCTGCAGGCAGGCTAGACAGCCATCGGAGGGGTTTTTGGATTGAAACACTCTTTCAAATGCAGAAGACTAAAGCCCTGAATTGACTTTTTCCAGAAAATGTCAGAAGAGTGGAAAAGCAGAGCACAAAAGCCGGCAGATTTTTGTTGGGGTACGTGCTTAGGAATTTGCAGAGGGTTCCCTGAAGTCTGAGCACGCCTTTCGTATGTCTGCTTCCTTCCTCATGACCTTGTCACGGGCGGGATTCCTCACACTGGCTCCCAGCATCTCACCCTTTTTTATTTTAAATAATTAATTATTTATGTTTAAAATCAGGTGCAGTTCGGTCGCGAGATTCCGAATGCTCTGCCGAAGAATCTAGACAATACAGGGAAGAATGATTACGAGGAGCAAGATTATAAAGGGTAGACAGAATAGTCTTTCCAGAAATGAAGTTAGAGAAAGTGTGGAAAAAGTCATTGGCTTCTCCTGCGGTGGTAAAATCTAATCGGGAGTGTTCCAAGGTCTGAATCTGGTTATGCAGTTTCCCTAAGTCTAAACTAATATCTGAGCTGTTCCAAAACACCTAAAACTTGATTTTTTAACATATTGGGCATTTACACTTGTTGAGTCAATGACCGCTGCCATAGTAACAATAACAGTTACTGTAACACAGCAAGAACATAATTATCATATCAATAAGTTGTTACAGTTACAGGACATCTTTAAAACCACAAAAGAGCAGACATTACTTTGAGGAGTTAAACAAGATGAAAACATCCATGGTTCACAAGTCGCTACATTAGGTACGTTAAGTTTTCTGGAATCATTGGTGAAAAGAAGAACATAAGGAGAGGATAGACAAGCCAAAATAGAGTAAATAGAGTCATTTTCTGGTTGGAGTTTGCGCTGCAGCAGCTGTTAGTCCCGCCGGGATCTTGATGTTTCTTTTGCCTCTTCTGCCGGTGGGAGCAGCGGCCTTCACCCCGCCCTCTGACACTGGCGCTGTTACGGGGCTGCGAGTGCGGTGCACTGGGTTCCGTCAGTCAGGCTGGCCCCGCCCGCAGCTTTTTGGTGCACGGCTGTTTCCCGCGGCGGTGGCGGCAGAGAAGTTCCCTTTTTCTTTTGTGGCGAATCAGTCTGTCCGGGATCCAAATTGACGAATCTGCACCCTGTGGAAAAAATATAAACACTTCCTCGACCCGCAGCAAATTCTGGGTCGGGATCTTTTTGTTATCTGGAGATCTTTTTGCTTTACCAATGGCTTTTTATTTTACTGTTCCAAACGAATCAGCATTTAACTTATTACAAAGAGAACATGTTGTAAAATCTGATGGGGGAAAACTATACTTAATTTCTCCTTTTTTAATTTTTGAATTAACAAAGCACGTGAGGGTAAATGATACAAGATCTGATCACAAGAATTTCCTATAGGAATCTGCCAATCATCAAACATTTGAAAAGCATCAAGTTGTTTTTTGTTATATGGAATTACAATTTTTGATGGCTCTTTACTGAACAATTTAATAAATCAGTATGCTTGAATTAATCTTTTAAATTAATATGGCAGTAATTTTTTCTTAGGCAGAGGCCATTGTTCCACCAAGTTGGGATAAGATAAAACTATTTTTTGGGGGGTCATTAGATGGAACAATGGGCCTTCTTGTCACAAGCATCCTGTAGGTATACATTTTGTGGCAAGAATAATTTAATCTCCTTTTTGGCAATATTAATCTTAATTA
>NW_017212698.1:0-16320 GCF_001704415.2 Capra hircus
TTTCAGCTCTACAGCAGGGGTCATTCTTCCCGTCGAGTGGATCAAGGGATCAGTGGCTTTCCCTCCAGGCTTTCCCACTTGGCTTTCCCATAGGGCTGTCTCTCGTGCCACCGTGGTGTGAGTCGATCCTCGGCTTGAAAGTCGAGGCAGTGCAGGGAAAACAGGTTTCCCTGGAATGGACTGAGACATCTGGGGGACTCTGGGAATGGTGACACGACCCTGGAGTTCCTCTCCCTCTTTCCTCTGGAGAGCGCCTCCTCTTGAGCGACTGGATGGCCGGGAATTCTTTCCCAACCACGCAGGGAAAGGATCCTCCCTGAAGCTATGAGGCGGAAACGGGGTTCCCTCTGGATGTGGGTGGGACTCTCGTGCTTTCTCTCGAGTGGAGACAGGAATGTCGGGAACTTTTTGAGTTGCAGCAAGGGTGTGAAGGACCCTTTGGAAGTTCCTGAGGTTAGGTGTGATTAGCTCGATATGCCTCAGAGGAAATGGGCCTCATCTCGAGGAAAAAACCTTCTGGATTTTCTCGAGTTGGCGGCAGGTTCTCTCGACTTACGACGGGGACCTCAGGGACCCGCTCTGGTGGCCTACGGAAAGGCCAGTCCCCATGCGAGTTGCTCGGGGCCTCTCCGGATTCCTCTCCCGTCGATGTCCGGGCCTCAGACCTTGTGTGGAGTCGGTGCCGGAAACTGAGGTTTCCTCTCCAGTGCTGACATGGATCTTGGGGGACTTCTGTGTCTCCCCAGGGGGAGTCAGTCCTCATCTCCATTGGGGGCATGCAGGTGCTATTTCCTCCCGAGCTGTAGCGGCAGTGTCACGTTTCCCTTCGCGTGGATCAAGGGATCTGTGGCTTTCCCTCGAGGCTTTCCCACGAGGATTTCCCGAGGCTTTCCCACTGGGCTGTCCCACGTGCCACCGTTGTGTGAGTCGATCCTCGGCTTGAAAGTCGTAGCAGTGCAGGGAAAACAGGTTTCCCTGGAATGGACGGAGACATCTGGGGACTCTGGGAATGGTGACACGACCCTGGAATTCCTCTCGCCTTTCCTGTGGAGAGCGCCTCCTCTTGAGATGCGACGGGAACCCCGGGAATTCTGTCCCGACCACAAAGGGAAAGTATCCCTCCTCTCGAGCTATGAGGCGGAAACGGGGCTCCTCTGGATGTGGCGGGACTCTCTTGCTTCCTCTCGAGTGGAGACGAGTATGTCGGGGAACTCTTGAGGTGCAGCAAGGGTGTGAAGGACCCTTTGGAATTTCCAGAGGTTAGGTGTGATTAGCCTCGAGACTCCTGAACGGAAATGGGCATCATCTCGCCTGGATGGGAGAACCTCCTGGATTCTCTCGAGTTGTGGCAGGTGCTTTCGAGTTACGACGGGGACCTCAGGGACCCGGTCTGGTGGCCTCAGGAAAGGCCAGTCCCCATGCGAGTTGCTCGGGGGTGTCTCGGATTCCTCTCCCATCGATGACGGGGCACAAGACCATGTGTGGAGTCTGTGCCGGAACCTGAGGATTCCTCTCCAGTGCTGACATGGATTGGTGTTCTTCTGGAGTCTCCCTAGGGGACTCTGTCCTCGTCTCGAGTGGGGGGCATGCACGTGCAATTTCCTGCCGAGCTGTAGCAGCAGTGTCACGCTTCCCTTCGCGTGGATCAAGGGATCTGTGGCTTTCCCTCGAGGCTTTCCACACGAGGCTTTCCCACGAGGCTTTCCCACAGGGCTCGTCCCACGTGCCACCGTGGTGTGAGTCGATCCTCGGCTTGAATGTCGAGGCAGTGCAGGAAAACAGGTTTCCCTGGAATGGACTGAGACATCTGGGGGACTCTGGGAATGGTGGCACCGACCCTGGAGTTCCTCTCGCCTTTCCTGTGGAGCAGCGCCTCCTCTTCGAGATGCAACGGGAAGCCCGCGAATTATTTCCCGACCACGCAGGGAAAGGATCCCTCCCCTCGAGCTATGAGGCAGAAACGGGGCTCCTCTGGATGTGGGCGGGAGCTTGTGCTTCATCTCGAGTGCAGACGGTATGTCGGGGAACTTCCTGAGTTGCAGCAAGGGTGTGAAGGACCCTTTGGAAGTTCCAGAGGTTAGGTGTGATTAGCCTCGAGACGCCACAGCGGAATTGGGCCTAATCTCGCCTCAAGGAGAGAACCTCCTGTATTTCTCGAGTTGCAGGAGGTGCTCTCGACTATCTACGGGGACCTCAGGGACCCGCTCTGGTGGCCTCAGGAAAGGCCATTCCCTATGCGAGTTGCTCGGGGGCCTCTCGGGATTCCTCTCCCGTCAATACCGGGGCCTAAGACTTGTGTGGAGTCGGTGCAGGAAGCTGAGGATTCCTCTCCAGTGCTCACATGGATCTTGGGGTACCTCTGGAGTCTCCCCAGGGGAGTCAGTCCTAGTCTCGAGTGGGGGCATGCACGTGGGCTTTCCTCCCGAGCTGTAGCAGCAGTGTCCCGCTTCCCTTTGCGTGGATCAAGGGATCTGTGTCTTTCCCTCGAGGCTTTGCCACGAGGCTTTGCCACGAGGCTTTCCCACAGGGCTGTCCCACGTGCCACCGTGGTGTGAGTCGAACCTCGGCTTGAAAGTCGAGGCGGTGCAGGGAAAACAGGTTTCCCTGGAAATGGACTGAGACATCTGGGGGACTTGGGAACGGTGGCAGGACCCTGGAGTTCCTCTCGCCTTTCCTGTGGAGAGCGCCTCCTCTTGAAATGCGACGGGAAGGCCCGGAATTCTTTCCCGACCACGCAGGGAAAGGATCCCTCCTCTCGAACCTTAGTCGGAAACGGTGCTCCTCTGGATGTGGGCGGGACTCTCGTGCTTCCTCTCAAGTAGACACGGGTATGTCGGGGAACTTCTTGAGTTGCAGCCAAGGGTGTGAAGGACGCTTTGAAAGTTCCAGAGGTTAGGTGTGATTCACCCGAGACGCATCAACGGAAATGGTCCTCATCTCGCCAGGAGGAGAGAACCTCCTGGATTTTCTCGAGTTGAGGCAGGTTGCTCTCGACTATCTACGGGGACCTCAGGGACTCGCTCTGGTGGGCCTCAGGAAAGGCCCAGTCCCCACGCGAGTTCCTCGGGCGCCTCTCGGGATTCCTCTCCCGTCGATGCCGGGGCCTGAGATCTTGTGTGGAGTCGGTGCAGGAAGCTGAGGATTCCTCTCCTGTGCTGACATGGATCTTGGGGTACCTCTGGACTCTCCCCTGGGGAGTCAGTCCTCGTCTCGAGTGGAGGCATGCACGTGCACTTTCCTCCGAGCTCTAGCAGCAGTGTCATTCTTCCCGTCGAGTGGATCAAGGGATCAGTGGCTTTCCTCACGAGGCTTTCCGAATGAGGCTTTCCCACAGGGCTGTCCCACGTGCCACCGTGGTGTGAGTCGATCTTCGGCTTGAAAGTCGGAGGCAGTGCAGGGAAAACACGGTTTCCCTGGAATGGACTGAGACATCTCGGGGACTCTGGGAATGGTGGCACGACTCTGGAGTTCCTCTCGCCTTTCCTGTGGAGAGCGCCTCCTCTTGAGATGCGACGGGAACGGCGGGAATTCTTTCCCCACCACGCAGGGAAAGGATACCTCCTCTCGAGCTAGGAAGGCGGAAATGGGGCTCCTCTGGATGTGGGCGGGACTCTCGTGCTTCCTCTCGAGGTGGAGACGGGTATGTCGGGGAACTTCTTGAGTTGCAGCAAGGGTGTGAAGGACCCTTTGGAAGTTCAGAGTATTAGATGTGATTAGCCTCGAGACACCTCAGCGGAAATGGGCCTCATCTCGCCTGGAGGGGAGAACCTCCTGGATTTTCTCCATGTTGTGGCAGGTGCTCTCGACTTACGACGGGGACCTCAGGGACCCGCTCTGGTGGCCTCAGGAAAGGCCAGTTCCCAATCGAGTTGCTCGGGGCCTCTCGGGATTCCTCTCCCGTCGATGCCGGGGCCTAAGACCTTGTGTGGAGTCAGGTGCCGGAACCTGAGGAATTCCTCTCCAGTGCTGACATGGATATGGGGTACTTCTGGAGTCTCCCCAGGGGAGTCAGTCCTCGTCTCGAGTGGGGGCATGCACGTGCGCTTTCCTCCTGAGCTGTAGCAGCAGTGTCGCGCTTCCCTTCTCGTGGATCAAGGGATCTGTGGCTTTCCCTCGAGGCTTTACCAGGAGGCTTTCCCACGAGGCTCTCCCACAGGGCTGTCCCACGTGCCACCGTGGTGTGAGTCGATCCTCGGCTTGAAAGTCGAGGCAGTGCAGGGAAAACAGGTTTCCCTGGAATGGACTGAAACATCTGGGAACTCTGGGAATGGTGGCACGACCCTGGAGTTCCTCTCGCCTTTCCTGTGGAGAGCGCCTCCTCTTGAGATGCGACGGGAACACTGGGAATTCTTTCCCGACCACGCAGGGAATGGATCCCTTCTCTCGAGCTAGGAGGCGGAAACGGGGCTCCTCTGGATGTGGGCGGGACTCTCGTGCTTCTCTCGAGTGGAGACGGGTATGTCGGGGAACTTCTTGAGTTGCAGCAAGGGTGTGAAGGACCCTTTGGAAATTCCATATGTTAGAGTGTGATTAGCCTCGAGAAGCCTCAGCGGAAATGGGCCTCATCTCGCCTGGAGGGGAGAACCTCCTGGATTTTCTCGAGTTGCCGCAGGTGCTCTCGACTTACGACGGGGACCTCAGGGACCCGCCCTGGTGGCCTCAGGAAAGGCCAGCCCCTTGCGAGTTGCTCGGGGGCTCTCAGGATACTCTCCCGTCGATGACGGGACCTAAGACATTGTGTGGAGACGGTGCCCGAACCTGAGGATTCCTCTCCAATGCTGACATGGATCTTGGGGTAATTCTGGAGTATCCCCAGGGGAGTCAGTCCTCGTCTTCGTGTGGGGCATGCACGTGGCGTTTCTCCGGAGTGTAGTAGCAGTGGCACGCTTCTCGCGTGGGATCAAGGGATCTGTGCTATCCTCGAGGCTTTCCACGAGGCTTATACTTCCACGAGGCTTTCCACAGGCTTTCCCACGAGCTTTCCCGAGCTTTACTACAGGGCTGTCCCACGTGCCACCGTGGTGTGAGTCGAATCCTCGGCTTGAAAGTCGAAGGCAGTGCAGGGAAAACAGGTTTCCCTGGAATGGACTGTGACATCTGGGGGACTCTGGGAATGGTGGCACGACCCTGGAGTTCCTCTCGCCTTTCCTGTGAAGTGCGCCTCCTCTTGAAGATGCTTGGGGGGAACGCCGGGAATTCTTTACTGACCACGCAGGGAAAGGATCCCTCCTCTCGAGCTAGGAGGGGGAAACGGGCCTCCTCTGGATGTGGGCCTCATGCTTCCTCTCGAGTGGAGACGGGTATGTCGGGGAACTTCTTGAGTTGCAACAAGGGTGTGAAGGACCTTTTGGAAGTTCCAGAGTTTAGGTGTGATTAGCCTCGATACGGGTCAGCGGAAATGGGCCTCATCTCGCCTGGAGGGAGAACCTCCTGGATTTTCTCAAGTTGCGGCAGGTGCTCTCGACTTACGACGGGGACCTCAGGGTCCCCCTCTGGTGGCCTCAGGAAAGGCCAGTCCCCATGCGAGTAGCTCGGGTCCTCTCGGATTCCTCTCCCGTCGATGCCGGGGCCTAAGACTTGTGTGGAGTCGGTGCCGGAAACTGAGGTTTCCTCTCCAGTGCTGACATGGATCTTGGGCTACTTCTAGAGTCTCCCCAGGGGAGTCAGTCCTCGTCTCGGAGTGGGGGACATGCACGTGCGCTTTCCTCCCGAGCTGTAGCAGAAGTGGCACGCTTCCCGTCGAGTGGATCAAGGGATCTGTGGCTTTCCCTCGAGTCCTTTCCCATGAGGCTTTCCCACAGGGCTTTTCCAACGTGCCACCATGGTGTGAGTCGATCCTCAGCGTGAAAGTCGAACCAGTGCAGGGAAAACAGGTACCGTCCTTCCCCACAGTAGGAGGTACACTGTCCCCTTGGGCGGGTATCTCCAGGGGCACTAACGCTGGGGGTTCCCAGCAAGGAAGTGCGGGCCTTAGGGCTCCACGTGAGAAAAGCCCCAAATGGCATTAGCTGCCAGTCCAGACGCTGGCCCCTCAGGGCTCTGGCCGGAGCCTTGGGCTCCAGGCAACTCAAAGCCCTCGGGGGTGGCGCTCTGGGACTGCTGTAGGAAATGACGCCAAGAGCCCACGGAAGGAGTTGGGGAGGGGGCAGGGGGGAAACGGAGGCCGAGGACAGCGAGGGATCTAGGTGGAGGCACTGGAGAGAGCGTCCGGTGTCCCGGAATGCCTCGGAGGAGACAGCGGGGGACAGTCGAGGCCCAGGGACCTGTGGAATGTGAAAAGGCGGGAAACCCCAGAGCAAGGCAGGCTGGGGAAGGGGCGTTGGTGGCCAATTCAAAGGGACCTAGGGGCGTTTCCTGGGCGGTGAGCTCCCTTGGCACTGCTGAGGGCCCCTGATTGATCCACCCGGGGTTGATCCCACCCCCCGCTGCGAGGGAGGGCCACAAACCAAAGCCCCCGAACTGCCCGCCCACCCCAACGGGGATCTTGGCGGTCCGGGGCACAGTTGTGCCCGGGAAAAGCCCACTCGCTCCACGGGACTCCGTCCAGGGTCTCTGCTTGGAAAGAGGCCAGGGGCGGCACCCTCCATCTACCCACCCAAACCCTATTGACGTCAATGGGGCGGAGCCGTCTCCTGCTCTCCAGAGCCCTGAGCTGCTGGGTCCCCGCCCACTCGGCCAGCAGTCTGCAGCGTGCCCGTGTGCCTCTCCCAACATGGCTTCGTCCAGCTCCTCCAGCACCTCAAGCGGTACATTTGCCCTCGGTCCCTGGGGTCGGATCACGTCTCAGGGGATTTGCGGGTGGCCCGGGCAAGGGCTGTCGGCCAACGTGTCGACCCCCCTCCCACCCGAGAATGTCGGGGACCCTTCGGCCGGGCCCGGCGTTCCGAGGCGTCAGGTGTGCCCAAGGTCGGAGGGCGTGGTATCGTTCGTTCATCTTGCTCCTTTGGCACACACATGGCTTCTCCCTTCTCTTTTCTGGGAAGACAGTGTTGTTTCAGGGGCGTGCTGCGGGAGGAGGGGCCGGGTTTGGGGGTTGGTGGGAGCGGGTGCTGTGCTGGGATGAAGCCCTTTATCCTCACATCTTCCTGTGGGAATGGGAGTCTGGGATCTCTGTGGCCTTGCTGCCTTCAGTGGCTTCCTCTGCACAGGGGCCTAGTGGCTTCTGCCTTCTGTCAGGCGTTACGGGGTTTGGGCTTCGCTTTGGTGGCCTAGGCCTTTGCCTTGGCCTGGGCCTTGGCCTTGCCCTTGGCGTTGCCCTTGCCCTTGCTTGGCCGTGGGCTAGGCCTTGCCTTGCCTTGCCCTTGAACTTGAACTTGACCTTGACCTTGACCTTGGCCTTGAACTTGAACTTGAAACTTGAACTTGAACTTGAACTTGAACCTTGACCTTGAACTTGAACTTGACCTTGAACTTGAACTTGAACTTGAACTTGAACTTGACCTTGAAGTTGAACTTGACCCTTGACTTGACCTTGACCTTGAACTTGAACCTTGACCTTGACTTGACCTTGAACTTGAACTTGAACTTGAATTTGAATTTGACCTTGATTGACCTTGAACTTGAACT
This sequence comes from Capra hircus, assembly GCF_001704415.2. Taxonomy (NCBI): domain Eukaryota; kingdom Metazoa; phylum Chordata; class Mammalia; order Artiodactyla; family Bovidae; genus Capra; species Capra hircus. Next base: position 7,567 of record NW_017212698.1, read on the forward strand.
GAACTTGACCTTGAACTTAAACTTGACCTTGAACTTGCACTTGACTGTGAACTTGAACTTGAATTTGACCTTGACCTTGACCTTGAACGCGACCTTGACCTTGACCAACAAGGGAGACCTCGAGATTTGCTCAGAGCACCGGAGGTCCAGAGGCAGGGCCCTGTATCTCCCCTTCCCTTTGTGATCATTGCAAAGACATTCCTAGCTGATAGCGGGAGTGCCCATGAAGAAGCAAGCAGTGGGAGTGTGTTTGACACGACTGTGTGCCTTCCTGGCCTCAACTCCACAAGGGGCCTTTCCTCTCGAAGTAGGCCCCATGTCCCCTTGGGGAGGGTGTCATGCCTCTTTTCTCCTCACTGCCAAAGGGTGGAGCCAAGCTCGCTCTGTCAGAGGTACAAAAACAGCAATTGAATGGATTTTCAAGCTCTTGCTAGGCTGCACCCTTTCAGGGCCCACTTTACTGAAACAGGTGCTCTGTGGCCCTGGTTGGGTATGCAGGTTCACAAACAGGGTGAGATCCTGTCCAAGCCAAGAATTTTCCTGAAAGACCTAGGCTCACTAGAGCTCTCCTCCAGAGCAAAGGGGATAGAGGAGATGTATGGAGGAGTCTTTGCCTTTCCCTGTGAGTGTGGGGCTACTCCCTACGGCCCCAAGCTCAGGGATAACTGCCTCTAAGAAAGGAATGGCAAGAAGCGCTATTCTTGGAGGTTGGGACAGGGAGTTCGCAGCATGTGGGGAAAGAAAGACTTCTTCGGGGAAGAAGAGGCAACCACCGGGGTGTGTTTGCAAGCCTCTATTTGGAAGGAACAGGTTTGCTTATACAACTCAAGACCTCCAGATCTGCTCAGAGGACTGAAGTTCCAGAGACAGGGCCATGTATCTCCCTTCCCTTTGAGATCCTTGCAAAGACATTCCTAGCAGATCGTGGGAGTGCCCATGAAGAAGCAAGCAGCGGGAGTGTGCTTGACATCACTGGCTGCCTACCTGGGCTCAGCTCCTCAAGGGGCCTTTCTCTCCTGGTAGGCCCTATGTCCCCTTTGGGAGAGGGTGGTGCCCTCTTCCCTCCACACTGCCAAAGGGTGGAGGTGGAGCAAACTCGTTCTCTCCGAGGTAAAAAAAAGACAAATTGGATGGATTTTTAAGCTCTTGCTATGCTGCACCCCTCCAGGACCCGCTTGAGCAAAACAGGTGCCCTGTGGCCCCTAGGTCGGGTATGCAGGTTCACACACCGGGTGTGATCCCGTCAAAGCCAAGAATTTTCCTGACAGACCTAGGCTCACTAAAGCTCTCCTCCAGAGGAAAGGGGACAGAAAAGACGTGTGTGTGGAGGTGGCTCTGCCTTTCCAGGTCCCAATCTCAGGGATAACTGCCCCTAAGAAAGGAACTGCTGCTGCTGCTGCTGCTAAGTTGCTTCAGTCGTGTTCGACTCTGTGCGACGCCATAGACGGTAGCCCACTAGGCTCCCCGTCCCTGGGATTCTCCAGGCAAGGACAGTAAGTGGGTTGCCATTGCCTTCTCCAATGCATGAAAGTGAAAATGAAAGTGCAGTCGCTCAGTCGTGTCCGACCCTCAGCGACCCCACGGACTGCAGCCTACCAGGCTTCTCCGTCCATAGGATTTTCTGAAAGGAACTGCAAGAAGCGCTTTTCCAGGAGGCTGGGAAAGGGAGTTCGCAGGATGTGGGGAAAGAGAGCCTCCTTCGGGGAAGAATAGGCGGCCACTTGTTTTGTGTTGCAAACCTCTATTTGGAAGGAACAGGTTAGCTTATACAAAGGGAGACCTCCAGATCTGCTCAGAGGACCGAAGTTGCAGAGGCAGGTCGGTGTATTTTCCCTTCACTTTGCGATCCTTGCAAAGACATTCCTTGCTGATAGATGATTCAGCAAGGGCCTTTGAGACTGTTGTTTTCTTTCCTAGGTTCAAAGATTCCTTCAGTTCCTAATATAGATATCCTAGAAATTATGTGACATCCGTGAAAATCTGATATGTCCTGGTCAAATGCTGTCAGTTATAATTCCAGTTATCATATTAAAGCATTTCAAGTCGCAGCAGTGACCAGATTACATTGTCAATTTCTATTTAATCAGGTTTTAACCATGTCCTCTATGGTTTCACACTGATGCCTTTGCAGAAATACTGCTACTTCAAGATATATGGAATATACTTTTTTTAAGCTTACCGATAATTTGTTTGTTTGTTTGTTTGTCTTCTGGTAAGCTGGCACCAGATGGAATTTAGTCTCCTCTCTAGGTTAAGAGAACAAAGTTTTTCTTAGAATGCAATTTTTGATAACAGACTATGAGTTTCTTTACCTTTCCTTGATTTATAATTGTTTTCATCATCTGTTTTTTTACTTCGGTAAAGTAAATAAGCCTTATTTAAGATTTTGGTACATGTAGGATGGACTAAGCTTTCCCCACTCTTGCAAGTTCCCTTAACCCTTCAGATTCTTCTCGTGGGACCAAGATCTCACTTTCCTCCAGAGGGACAATCCAAGCTTTTTTATTAGTTGATCTGCCCCGTGACATCAGAGTCAATTTGAGCACGAGTTGGCCTATAATTTAGGCATGAAACTATGACTACATAAAGAAAAGGTGACTTTATGATTCAGGGATGGCCATGATATGCCTTGCACTTCAGAGAAAATGGGTTAAAATGATTTTTTTTCTTCAAAACACCTAGTCATTAGGTCAGTTTTCATTCCAATCCCAAAGAAAGGCAATGACAAAGAATATTCAAGCTGCTGCACAATTGCACTCATCTCACACACTAGTAAAATAATGCTCAAAATTCTCCAAGTTCACATGAACTGTGAACTTCCAAATGTTCAAGAGGGATTTAAAAAATGCAGAGAAACCAGAGATCAAACTGCCAACATCCACTGGATCATTCAAAAAGCAAGAGAGTTCCAGAAAAAAAAACACATCTATTTCTGCTTTATTGACTATGCCAAAGCTTTGACTGTGTGGATCACAATAAACTGGGAAAAATTCTGAAAGAGATGGGAATACCAGACCACCTGACCTGTCTCTTGAGAAACCTGTATGCAGGTCAGGAAGAAACAGTTCGAACTGGACATGGAACAACAGACTGGTGCTAAATAGGAAAAGGAATATGTCAAGGCTGCATATTGTCACCCTGCTTATTTAACTATTATGGCAGAGTACATCATGAGAAACACTGGGCTGGAGGAAGCACACGCTGGAATCCAGTTTGCTGGGAGAAATATCAATAATCTCAGATATGCAGATGACACCACCCTTATGGCAGAAAGTGAAGAAGAACTAAAGAGTCTCCTGATGAAAGTGAAAGAGGAGAGTGAAAAAGTTAGCTTAAAGCTCAGCATTCAGAAAAGTAAAATCATTGCATCCAGTCTCATCACTTCATGGGCAAATAGATGGGAAAACATTGGAAACAGCAGCAGACTATTTTTGGGGGGCTTGGAAATCACTGCAGGTGATGGCTGCCTCCATGAACTTAAAACATATTTATGACTTGGAAGAAAAGTGATGACCAAACTAGACAGCGTAATAAAAAGCCGAGACGTTGCTTTGCCAACAAAGATCCATCCAGTCAAGGCTATGGTTTTTCCATATGTCATGGATGGATATGAAAGATGTACTATAAAGAAAGTGACAGCTGAAAACTTAGATGCTTTTGAACTGTGGTGTTGGAGAAGATGCTTGTAGGTCGCTTAGACTACAAGGAGACGCAACCACTCCATCCTAAAGGAAATCAGGTCTGAATATACATTGGAAGGACTAATACTGAACCTGAAACTCCAATACTTTGGCCACTTGATGTGAAGAGCTGACTCACTTGGAAGTTGCTTTGATTTGCCTGTGAGTGTGGGAGCCCTCCCTGGGCAAAGGCCTCAGGGGTCATTGCCACTGAATCACGACCTCCAAGCAAGCGCATTCCAGCTGTGTGACATTCAGGAAGCAGGAGACCGGGAAAACTATCTTCCTTAGAGGAAGGAAAGTCATCCACAGAGAGTGTGTTTTCAGGCCTCTCTTTGCAGCAAGTGTTTTGCTTCTCAGACATCAGAGGCTGCAGGCTTGCTCTGAGGGCCTCAATTGCAGAGTCAGGGCTGTGTGTCTCACTGCACTTTCCAAGCATTGCAGACACATTCCTAGGTTGGAGCAGTGCTTCCCATGAGAAAGAAGCCTCGGAGTGTGTCTGAGCGGGGCTGAGTGCCATGCTAGGGTCACCTAGTCGAGGGCACCTTGCACATCCAATGGGCCCCAGGCGAGTAGCTATGGACCGGCCCTTCGGTTGAGATATCCCAAAGCAGGGAACAAAGCTAGCTCTGTCAGAAGGAGGAAAACAGCAATGGGATGGATTTTCAAGCAGTTGCTAAGTCACACCACGTTAGGGCTCCCCGGGAAAGAAATGCGAATTTTGGCCTCTAGGCCCAGTATCCAGATGTGTGCACAGGATATTTTCCCCACAGGATCCAAGAATGTTCCAGACAGACCTAAGCTCACTAGCTCTCCTCCTGCAGAGGAAATGAAATATTGTTGCTGAACCACGAAAAGATGCTGGGATTCTTGGCTTATGGAGGAGACGAATTCAATCCAGGGCCCAAGACGAGGCTTGATTGCTCAGAGCTTTTGTGCAATAGAGTTTTATTAAAGGATAAAGGAGATAGAGAAAGCTTCTGACAGAGACATCACAAGGGGCAGAAAGCGTACCCCCTTGCTAGTGTTAGTAATGGAGTTATATACTCTCCAATAAGTTATGACAACGAACAAAAGAATGTCTGGAGGTTGTAAAGACTCACTAGACCTACTCCCATAATTGACATTTTCAGATAACAGGATTAGCCAGAAGGTTTTTTCCAGAGACCGTCCTCAGAAGGATGCATGATTGTTATATAATCCTAAGGAATGTAGAGGGAAAAACAGTTTGTCCTTTCTTCCTCCTTGAGAATTCTAGAGCCCTCTCTCCTTGGGGACCCTTGAACTTCTTAGAAACCTGCCTTGGCAATGACTCTCTCAGAAACATGATTGAACAGCCGTTTGGGAGCTTCCTTTGACTTTCCCTGGGAGGGAGGGAGCCCTCCCTGAGCACAGGGCCTCAGGGGCCATGGCCAATGAAAAATAATCTCCCAGCAAGTGCTTTTCAGCCCTGTGTGACTCTCAGCCCACAGGAGGCTGAGAAAACTCTCTTCCTTGGAGGAAGGAAAGGCAGCCCAAGAGTGTGTTTTCAGGCCTGTATCTTGCAGCAAGTGTTTGGCTTGTTAGACAGAAGACCTGCAGGCCTGTTCCAACAGACTCAATGCCAGAATCAGGGCCTTGTGTCTCCCTGCAGTTTCCTGGCCTTGCAAACACATTCCTAGGTGAGAGCAGTCCTGCCCATGGGGAAGCAGGCTGCGGGAGTGTGTCTGAGGGGGCCAGGTGTCATGCTGGGGTCACCTGGTCGAGGGCACCTTGCACCTCCAATGGACCCCAGGCAAGGAGTTGCAGGCCACCACCCTTGCCTCTGAAATCCCAAAATGGGGAGCAAAGCTCGCTCTGTCAGAGGGAAGAAAACAGCAACAGGATGGATTTTCAAGCAGTTGCTAGGCTGTACTGCGTTAGGGCTCCAAGGAAGGAAAATGCAAATTTTAGCCCTACGACTGGTATCCAGGTGGGCTCCCAGGATGATTTCCCCGCAGGATCCAAGAACGTTCCAGACAGACTGGGCTCACTAGCTCCCTCCTGCAGAGGAAACATGATAGAACAGCTGTTTGGAGGTTGCTTTTGACTTCCCCTGGGAGGTAGGATCCCTCCCTGGGTGCAGGGCCTCAGGGGCCATTGCCGCTGGAGAAATGCCCTCGAAGCCAGACTTTTCCAGCCTTGTATGACTCAGCACGGAGGAGACTGGAAAAGGTCTCTTCCTTGGAGGAAGGAAAGGCAGCCCCAGAGAGTGTGTTTTCACACCTGTATCTTGCAGCAAGTGTTTGGCGTCTCAGACGTCAGACCTCCAGGCCTGCTCCAACGGCCTCAGTTCCAGAGTCAGGGCCGTGTGTCTCCCTGCATTTTCTGAGCCTTGGGAACACATTCCTAGGTCAGAACAGTCCTGCCCATGGGGAAGGAGGCTGCGGGAGTGTGTCTGAGGGGGTTGGGTGCCATGCTGGGGTCCAATAGACCTGGTACCTCCAATAGACCCAGGACCAACAGCGGTGGGGCTCCCCCTGGCTTCCGAAATGCCAAAGCGAGAAGCAAAGCTAGCTTATCAGAAGGAAGGAAAGAGCAATCGGATGGATGTTCAGGGCTGTTGCTGGGCCCGCACCACTTCAGGGTCCCCCCCGAGAGGAACAGGCGCCCTGTGGCCCTAGGTCCGATATGCAGGTTAACACACAGGGTGTGTCCCTGTAGGAGCCAAGAATTTTCCTGACAGACCTAGGCTCACTAGAGCTCTCCTACAGGGCAAAGGGGTAGAACAGACTGTGGATGTGACTCTGCCTTTCCCAGCGAGCATGGGGCCCTCCCTACGGCCCGGCTCCAGGGAAAATTGTCCCTGAAAAATGACCTCCAAGAAGCGCTTTTCCAGCAGGCTGGGATGCAGAGTTCACAGGATGCGGGGAAAGTGATCGTGCCTTCAGGGAAGAAGAGGCAGCCACCAAGTGTGTGTTTGCAAGCCTGTATTTGGAAGAAACTGGTGAGCTTCCTTCCAAGGGGAGACCTCCAGGTCTGCTCAGAGGACGCGAAATTCCAGAGGCAGCACCATGCATCTCCCCCTGTCCTTTCTGAGCCTTGGAAAGACATTCCTAGCTTATAGCGGTATTGCTCATGAAGAAGCAGGATGCAGAATGTGTCAGACATGACTGGGTGCCTTCCTGGGTTCAAGCTCTCGTGAGGGGCCTTTCCACTTCAGAGTAGGTCCCATGCCTCCTTGGGGAGGAAGTGGGGCCCGCTTGCCTCCAAATTGCCAAAGGCTGGAACAAAGCTAGTTCTATCAGAGGTAAGAAAAGAGCAATTTGGATGGATGTGGAAGCTGTTGCTGGGCCGCACTGCTTCAGGCCCCCCACCTCCTCCGCCCGAGAGAAACAGGGCGCCCTGTGGCCCCTAGGTCCTGGATGCAGTTTCACACATAGAATGTGTCCCCATAGGAGCCAAGAATTTTCCTGACAGACTAGGCTCACTAGAGCTCTCCTACAGAGCAAAGGGGATGGGACAGATGTGTGGCTTGTGGCTCTGCCTTTCCCTGGGAGTGTGCTGCCGCTCCCTAGGGCCCCGGGCTCCAGGGGAAATTGCCCTGAATAATGACCTCCAAGAAGCGCTTTTCCAACTGGCTGAGACCGTGGAGTTCTCAGGATGCAGGGAAAGCGAGTGTCCTTCGGGAAGCAAAGGCAGTCACCTGTTATCATGACTTACTAGAATAGTAGGTACCTTCTCCGGTTGGGCAGAGGCCTTCCTACCTGATCTGAAAAAGAAAATGAAGTAGCTCGCTGATTTGAGAATAATTCCCAGACTTGGGTTTCCAACCAGTATAGAATCCGACAATGGCCTGTCTTTGTAGCCGCGTTAATTAACAGGTATGTGAAGCTCTAAATATCAGTGGAAATTACATACAGCATATAGGCCCCAGTGTTCTGGAATGGTGGAAAGAAACAACCAAACTCTTGAAGAGACACTTTCTAAATGGATCATAGAAACTGACTGTACATGGATGGGCTTGGCTTCCGGCAGACTTACTCATATTATGGGTTACCGCATCGTTCCCATAGTTGTTGTCCTTATGAAATTTTCTATGGGAGACCCCCTCCCACAGTGAGGCAGGTGTTAGCAGATTTGCCACAAGTAAGGGGGTGGGATTTCACAGCAGATGGAACAATTAGGTAAGGTAATAATAGGTAACTAAGTTTGTATAAAAAAAAATATCATTCCCCCTTGAGGAACAGATTCATGAATTTGTGCTCAGTGATCAGGTGTGGCTCAATGACTGGAAACACAATTCCTTGGCCTGACATCGGAAAGGTCCTTATACTGTTGTCTTAGCCACAATTCTGAAAGAGATGGAATACCAGACCACCTAACTGCCTCTTGAGAAATCTGGATGAAGGTCAGGAGGCAACAGTTAGGGCAGGACATGGAACAACAGACTGGTTCCAAAAAGGAAAAGGAGTATGTCAAGGCTGTATATCGTCACCCTGTTTATTTAACTTATATGCAGAGTACATCATGAAAAATGCTGGGATGGAAGATACATGAGCTGGAATCAAGATTGCCGGTAGAAATATCAATAAACTTAGATATGCAGATGACACCACCATTATGGCAGAATGTGAAGAGGAACGGGTATGTCGGGGAACTTCTTGAGTTGCAGCAAGGGTGTGAAGGACCCTTTGGAAGTTCCAGAGGTTAGGTGTGGTTAGTCTCGAGATGCCTCAGCGGAAATGGGCCTCATGTCGCCTGGAATGGAGAGGCTCCTGGATATTCCCTAGTTTCAGCAGGTGCTCTCGAGTTACGACGGGGACTTCAGGGACCCGCTCTGGCGGCCACAGGAAAGGCCAGTCATCATGCGTGTTCCTAGGGGCCTCTCGTGATTCCTCTCCCGTCGATGCCGGGGCCTAAGACCTTGTGTGGAGTCGGGGCCGGAACCTGAGGATTCCTCTCCAGTACTGACATGGATTTTGGGGTACTTCTGGAGTCTCCACAAGGGAGTGAGGCCTCGTCTCGAGTGGGGAGCCGTGCCTTTTTCCCCATGCTGCTGTAGCAGCAGTGTCACGCTTCCCCTTGCGTGGACCAAGGGATCTGTGGCTTTCCC
>NW_017212699.1:0-16319 GCF_001704415.2 Capra hircus
TCTGTGTCAAAATCTTATTGAACAACAAGTATTATATTATGGTTTGGTTTATGTTCTGTCTTTTTGATGAAAGTAAATCTTCAAGTACATGTGTAGAATGAGAAGGAATAGTTATTTACTAACCACAATTATAACAGCATAATTGTGGTTGCTGCTGCTGCTAAGTCACGTCAGTCATGTCTGACTCTGTGTGACCCCATAGACTGCAGCCCACCAGGCTCCCATCCCCAGGATTCTCCAGGCAAGAATACTGGAGTGGGTTGCCATTTCCTTCTCCAGTCATGAAAGTGAAAAGTGAAAGTGAAGTCGCTACAGTAGTAAGCTACAGTCCATGGGGTCGCGAAGAGTCAGACATGACTGAGCGACTTCACTTTCACTTTTCACTTTCATGCACTGGAGAAGGAAATGGCAACACACTCCGGTATTCTTGCCTGGAGAATCCCAGGGATGGGAGCCTGTGGGCTGTGGTCTGGGGTCACAAAGAGTCGGATACAACTGACACAACTCAGCAGCAGCAGCAACCACAATTTTGCTGTTATAAGGACAGAAAATAATTAAATCACATTAACAATGAGATGAAAGTATGTTAGTGCCTCAGTTGTGTCCAACTCTTTGTGACCCCATAGACGATAGGCTGCCAAGCTCCTCTGTCCATGGAATTCCCCAGGCAAGAATAGTGGAATACATCACCATTCCATTCTCCAGGGGATCTTCCTGACCCAGGGGTTGAACTCAGGTCTCCAGCATTGTGGGCAGATTCTTTACCATCTGAGTCATAGAAGAGAATTAAATCACATTAACAATGAGATGAAGCCCCGTTCAATTTTCATATTTATGTGTTTGTACATAAGATTGAAAATGAGAAAGGTGAGCTGATACTCTTTCACATCGATTAGAAGCTAAAATTTTAACCTTTTTTTCCCCTCAACATTAGTGAAAATTCTAAGAGATAAATAGACTTTACTTATATCTTTTCTCATTTATGAGCTTGTGGGTCTTTAACCTTTTCTCAAAGAATTTGATCCAAATGAAAATGCTATTCTAAACTTCATACTTTCTTTAAAGTTAGTCCTTCTAACTATTTCTCTTACCTGGTGCATTTATTTCAGAAAGCAAAAATAAGCATGAAAACCTGACCAATGAAAAGCAGAACAAAAATGAGTCACTGCAGCTGCTTTCACAGAATTCAGCCCGCCTGAGGGCAGGAAGGAAGCTCATCATTTTGATCACCTTTCTTCTTGGCTTCTTGCATAATCTTTATGTTTTCCAGTTTACTGGTTGTTGAATTCTACACTGTATTCATATAAAAATGCAAAAGCAGTAGGCCAGTGGAGAATGTGACACCTTTTCTTTTTGTAAAAGTTTATGGTATTTTACCAATAGACCAAAACAGCATGTGTAAGAGGCAATATCTGCATTAATTCTGAACATGCTAAACGGTAACCTCCAACTTACTGTTGTGAGAATATTCCCTGTCACAACGAAACACTCTTTCTCCTGACGACCAGTACTCCACGTCACTGCATTTAAATTAATGGTTAATATTTCTAGTGACTTGTTTGTATCAGTTTTACATCTACATATAATTTTTTTTATTTTAAAATTGAGGTACCATTTATATGTGACATAGATAAGGCTTTCCCAGCTCTTGGGTTGGTCTCTGTAACTACATATTTGTGAAAGAAGATTATCACTTTTTTTTTTTACTCATTACACAATGAATAGGAAAAAATATAGTAAAAGGAAAACCCTTTCTATAAATCATTTACTATAGGCAAGAATCATAATTTTAAGTTAAATGAAGCCCTTTATCAACCATTTCTTTTAGGACCTACATAAAGCCAATCTGCAGCAAAGGTCAGTTAAACCAAAGCTGTGCCTCTCTGCAAAGTTTACCGTTGCTCTTCTCAGTGCTTTTAAATGATCCTCATAAAGTTGCCAAACGTGACTAACTGTTGGCAAAAAAAAAAAAAAAAAAAGAGTAACTTTTGGAGAAGGAAATGGCAACCCACTCCAGTACTCTTGCCTGGAGAATCCCATGGAGGGAGGAGCCTGGTAGGCTACAGTCCACGGGGTCGCAAAGAGTCGGACACGACTAAACGACTTTACTTACTTACTTACTTACTTACTTTAGATGGATTGATATCTACCTAGGACTTGTTCATTAAATCCACCTGCCTGAGTATTGTGACTTTATTGGGGTTTTCTTTAAGTCACTCCTGAAGCATTGTGATGGTTTTGTCTAACATTAATAGATTTTTAAAAATTATATGTGTTAGGGTATGGCTATGAATAAAGGGGAGAATCTGTTGCTATTGCAAACCAATTATGGAGGCAACTTAAAAAAAATCTGAATTGTAACTATGTTTTGTTGCGAGTGAAATGACACAAAGACAAAACACAAGAGACACACAAGAGACGGACAATACACTCTCCAGCCGGAAGAACAGAACTGCGCAAACAATTTGCTGTTTAATATTATAAAGCCCCCAAGGAAGAATTCCAGACTACATAAATAAGCCTTTTCAGCACAGCGCAGGTGCATACATGTTATCGTACAGCAAGGGGAGTGATATCCCTGTCTACTGCAGAGTCTGTCCAAAGCCCTCTTTTCCTTCTTATCACAAGAAGGGAATGCTCCCTCGTTTGCAAGGAACCATTAAACTCAAGGCTCTGTCCAGGCTCTTGGCAGAACGCCTCGTTTGCAAGGACATTCAGCCCAAGCAGAGAGACCCGTTTGCAGGCACATCTCTGCTACCCTATTAACCCTTCAATGTTTTCTATTTATGTAAAATACTGTCCTTACCTTTCAGTCTGTAGTTGATGTGCACAGACACAGTAGTGGCTCTCTGGTTGCTATTCTGCCATCTTCCTGTCTCCTTCAGTCCCTTCATGTGTGTATGAGCTTCGATGATATAATGGGGCATTTAACAGAGATTGCTATGTGCAATACTGTATTTAGTGTTTCTATTTTAGTTTTTCTAGGATGTTAATTTATATGAAAATAAAATATATAATAAAAGAGTTCTGTGCCTGTTGTGAATATGTAACCTAAAAGTACATGCAAAATATTTATCCCAGAGGGGAATTAAGTTAGAGTGTCTGTGTTCAAAGATTTTTGAAAGTTCTTACTTCAGGCTGAACAGTTATTAGTGAATAGTGAAAGTTGCTCAGTCATGTCTGACTCTGCAAACGCATGGACTATACAGTCCATGGAATTCTCCAGGCTGGAATACTAGAGTGGGTAGCCTTTCCCTTCTACAGGGGATCATTCCAACCCAGGGATCAAACCCAGGTCTTCTGCATTGCAGGTGGATTCTTTACCAGCAGAGCCACCACGGAAGCCTGGACAGTTATTAGCAGTTAAACATTTAACAAATGCTGGTTTGGAAAGATAAAATAATAATTCTGCTACATCAAAACATATTTCATTCCATTCAAATTTTCTTAATACAGTTTTAGGGAAGAAGTATTTCCCCCTTTTAGAAATACCAGTATGTTAATACCTAAGAAGTCTTTTTTTCTAAAAGTTACAAATTAGTTTCAAAAATTCATATGATGTAGATTAAATGGTGACAAAAAATTGAGTTGAGGAGAAGTGAGGCAGCAGCTCCTCAAGTGGCCTTTCCTCTAGTAGGCTGCATTTCCCTTAGGCAGGGGGGATTGTGCCCTCTTCCCTCCACACTGCCAAAGGGTGCAGCAAAGCTCGCTCTGTCAGAGGTACAAAAACAGCAATTGAACGGATTTTCAAGCTCTTGCTAGGCTGCCCCACTTCAGAGCCCACTAGAGTGAAACAGCTACCCTGTGGCCCCTAGGTTGGGTATACAGGTTCACATGCAGGAGTTGTTCCCGTCAATGCAAAGAATTTTCTGGACAGACCTAGGCTCACTAAAGCTCTCCTCCAGAGCAAAGGGGACAGAAGAGATATGTGCACGTGGCCTGCCTGTCCCTGTAAGTTTGGGGCTATTCCCTATGGCCCCAAGCTCAGGGATAACTGACCTTAAAAAGAAACTCCAAGAAGTGCTTTTCTAGGACTGGGCCAGGGAGTTCCCAGGATGTGGGAAAGACAGCCTCCCACGTGGAAGAAGAGTCAACAATCTGGCGTGTGTTTGCAAGCCTCTGTTTGGAAGGAACAGGTTCGCTTATACGATGGGAGACCTCCAGATCTGCTTAGAGAATCGAAGTTCCAGAGACAGGGCCATGTATCTCCCCTTCCCTTTGAGATCATTGCAAAGACATTCCTAGCTGATAGCGGGAGTACCCATGAAGAAGCAGGCAGCGGGAGTGTGTTTGACATGATTGTGTACCTTCCTGGCCTCAACTCCTCAAAGGGCCTTTCTTCTCAAAGTAGGCCCCATGTCCCCTTGGGGAGGGGTTGTGCCCTCTTCCCTCCACACTGCCAAAACATGCAGCAAAGCTCGCTCTGTCAGAGGTACAAAAACAGCAATTGGATGGATTTTCAAGCTCTTGCTAGGCTGCACTGCTTCAGGGCCCACTCGAGTGTAACAGGTGCCCTGTGGCCCCTAGGTCGGGTATGCAGGTTCACACACTGGGTGTGTTGCCATCAAAGCCAAGAATTTCCTGACAGACCTAGGCTCCCTAGAGCTCTCCTCCAGAGTAACGGGGATGGAAGAGATGTGTGGAGGTGGCTCTGCCTTTCCATGTGTGTGTGGTGCTACTCCCTATGGCCCCATACTCAGGGATAACTGCCCCTAAGAAAGGAACTGCAAAAAGTGCTATTCCTGGAGGCTGGGACAGGGAGTTCACAGCATGCAGGGAAAGCGAGCCTTCTTCAGGAAAGAAGGGGCAGCCACCTGGTGTGTGTTTGCAAGCCTCTATTTGGAAGGAACAGGTTTGCTTATACAACTCAAGACCTCCAGATCTGCTCAGAGGACCGAAGTTGCAGAGGCAGGGCCATGTATCTCCCCTTCCCACTACGATACTTGCAAAGACATTCCTAGCTGATAGCGCTACTGGCCCTGAAGAGGCAAGCAGTGGGAGTGTGTTCGACACGACTGTGTGCCTTCCTAGCCTCAGCTCCTCAAAGGGCCTTTCCTTTCGAAGGAGGCCACATGTCCCCTTGGGGAGGGGGTTGTGTCCTCTTCCCTCCACACTGCCAAAGGGTGCAGCAAAGCTCGCTCTGTCAGAGGTAAAAAACAGCAATTGAATGGATTTTCAGGCTCTTGCTAAGCTGCACCACTTCGGGGCTCACTCGAGTGAAACAGGTGCCCTGTGGCCCCTAGGTCGGGTATGCGGGTTCACACACCGGGTGTGTTCCCATCAAAGCCAAGAATTTTCCTAACAGACATAGGCTCATTAGAGCTCTCCTCCAGAGCAAAGCGGATGGAAGAGATAAGTGGACGTTGCCTGCCTTTCCCTGTTAGTTTGGTGCTATTCCCTATGGCCCCAAGCTCAGGGATAACTGACTTTAAGAAAGAAACTCCAAGAAGAGCTTTTCCAGCACTTGGAGAGGGTGTTCCCAGGATGCGGGGAAAGAGAGCCTCCCTCAGGGAAGAAGAGGCAAACAATCCAGCATGTGTTTGCAAGCCTCTCTTTGGAAGGAAACAGGTTCACTTACACAACGGGAGACCTCCAGATTTGCTCAGAGCACCGGAGGTCCAGAGGCAGGGCCGTGTATCTCCCCTTCCCTTTGTGATCCTTGCAAAGACATTCCTAGCTGATAGCGGGAGTGCCCATGAAGAAGCAAGCAGTGGGAGTGTGTTTGACATGACTGTGTGCCTTCCTGGCCTCAACTCCACAAGGGCCTTTCCTCTCGAAGTAGGCCCCATGTCCCCTTGGGGAGGGTGTCATGCCTCTTTTCTCCTTCACTGCCAAAGGGGTGGAGCCAAGCTCGCTCTGTCAGAGGTACAAAAACAGCAATTGAATGGATTTTCAAGCTCTTGCTAGGCTGCACCCTTTCAGGGCCCACTTTACTGAAACAGGTGCTCTGTGGCCCCTGGTTGGGTATGCAGGTTCACAAACAGGGTGAGATCCTGTCCAAGCCAAGAATTTTCCTGAAAAGACCTAGGCTCACTAGAGCTCTCCTCCAGAGCAAAGGGGATAGAGGAGATGTATGGAGGAGTCTTTGCCTTTCCCTGTGAGTGTGGGGCTACTCCCTACGGCCCCAAGCTCAGGGATAACTGCCTCTAAGAAAGGAATGGCAAAGAAGCGCTATTCTTGGAGGTTGGGACAGGGAGTTCACAGCATGTGGGGAAAGAAAGGCTTCTTCGGGGGAAGAAGAGGCAACCACCCAGGCGTGTGTTTGCAAGCCTCTATTTGGAAAGGAACAGGTTTGCTTATACAACTCAAGATCTCCAGATCTGCTCAGAGGACTGAAGTTCCAGAGACAGGGCCATGTATCTCCCCTTCCCTTTGAGATCCTTGCAAAGACATTCCTAGCAGATCGTGGGAGTGCCCATGAAGAAGCAAGCAGCGGGAGTGTGCTTGACATCACTGGCTGGCCTACCTGGGCTCAGCTCCTCAAGGGGCCTTTCTCTCCTGGTAGGCCCTATGCCCCCTTTGGAGAGGGTGGTGCCTCTTCCCTCCACACTGCCAAAGGGTGGAGGTGGAGCAAACTCGTTCTCTCCGAGGTAAAGAAAGACAATTTGGATGGATTTTTTAAGCTCTTGCTATGCTGCACCCCTCCAGGACCCACTCGAGCAAAACAGGTGCCCTGTGGCCCCTAGGTCGGGTATGCAGGTTCACACACTGGGTGTGATCCCGTCAAAGCCAAGAATTTTCCTGACAAGACCTAGGCTCACTAGAGCTCTCCTCCAGAGGAAAGGGGACAGAAAAGACGTGTGTGTGGAGGTGGCTCTGTCTTTCCAGGTCCCAATCTCAGGGATAACTGTCCCTAAGAAAGGAACTGCTGCTGCTGCTGCTGCTGCTAAGCTGCTTCAGTCGTGTTCGACTCTGTGCGACGCCATAGACGGTAGCCCACTAGGCTCCCCCATCCCTGGGATTCTCCAGGCAAGAACAGTAAGTGGGTTGCCATTGCCTTCTCCAATGCATGAAAGTGAAAATGAAAGTGCAGTCGCTCAGTCGTGTCCGACCCTCAGCGACCCCATGGACTGCAGCCTACCAGGCTTCTCCGTCCATAGGATTTTCTGAAAAGGAACTGCAAGAAGCGCTTTTCCAGGAGGTTGGGAAAGGGAGTTCGCAGGATGTGGGGAAAGAGAGCCTCCTTTGGGGAAGAATAGGCGGCCAGTTGTTTGGTGTTGTAAACCTCTATTTGGAAGGAACAGGTTAGCTTATATAAAGGGAGACCTCCAGATCTGCTCAGAGGACCAAAGTTGCAGAGGCAGGTCGGTGTATTTTCCCTTCACTTTGCGATCCTTGCAAAGACATTCCTTGCTGATAGATGATTCAGCAAGGGCCTTTGAGACTGTTGTTTTTCTTTCCTAGGTTCAAAGATTCCTTCAGTTCCTAGTATAGATATCCTAGAAATTATGTGACATCCATGAAAATCTGATATGTCCTGGTCAAATGCTGTCAGTTATAATTCTAGTTATCATATTAAAGCATTTCAAGTCGCAGCAGTGACCAGATTACTTTGTCAATTTCTATTTAATCAGGTTTTAACCATGTCCTCTATGGTTTCACACTGATGCCTTTGCAGAAATACTGCTACTTCAAGATATATGGAATATACTTTTTTAAGCTTACCAATAATTTTTTGTTTGTTTGTTTGTCTTCTGGTAAGCTGGTACCAGATGGAAGTTAGTCTCCTCTCTAGGTTAAGAGAACAAAGTTTTCTTAGAATGCAATTTTTGATAACAGACTATGAGTTTCTTTACATTTCATTGATTTATAATTGTTTTCATCATCTGTTTCTTTACTTCGGTAAAGTAAATAAGCCTTATTTAAGATTTTGGTACATGTAGGATGGACTAAGCTTTCCCACTCTTGCAAGTTCCCTTAACCCTTCAGATTCTTCTCGTGGGAACAAGATCTCACTTTCCTCCAGAGGGACAATCCAAGCTTTTTATTAGTTGATCTGCCCCTGATATCAGAGTCAATTTGAGCACAAGTTGGCCTATAATTTAGGCATGAAACTATGACTACATAAAGAAAAGTTGAGTTTTTGATTCAGGATGGCCATGATATGCCTTGCACTTCAGAGAAAAATGGGTTAAAATGATTTTTTTTTTCTTCAAAACTGCACAGCCAGTTCTTTCAGCATATGCAATTGAAAACATCTAGGCATTAGGTCAGTTTTCATTCCAATCCAAAGAAAGGCAATGACAAAGAATATTCAAGCTGCCTGCACAATTGCACTCATCTCACACGCTAGTAAAGTAATGCTCAAAATTCTCCAAGTTCACATGAACTGTGAACTTCCAAATGTTCAAGAGGGATTTTAAAAATGCAGAGATTCCTTTAAAAATTGCAAATAGAACTACCTTATGACCCAGCAATCCCACTTCTGGGCATACACACCGAGGAAACCAGAATTGAAAGGAGACACATGTACCCCAATGTTCATCGCAGCACTGTTTTATAATAGCCAGGACATGGAAACAACCTAGATGTCCATCAGCAGATGAATGGATAAGAAAGCTGTGGTACATATACACAATGGAGTATTACTCAGCCGTTAAAAAGAATTCATTTGAATCAGTCTGATGAGATGGATGAAACTGGAGCCGATTATACAGAGTGAAGAAAGCCAGGAAGAAAAACACCAATACAGTATACTAACACATATATATGGAATTTAGGAAGATGGCAATGACTACCCTGTATGCAAGACAGGAAAAAAAAGACACAGATGTGTATAACGGACTTTTGGACTCAGAGGGAGAGGGAGAGGGTGGGATGATTTGGGAGAATGGCATGCTAGCATGTATACTATCATGTAAGAATTGAATCGCCAGTCTATGTCTGACGCAGGATACATCATGCTTGGGACAGGTGCATGGGGATGATCCAGAGAGATGTTATGGGGAGGGAGGTGGGAGGGGGGTTCATGTATGGGAATGCATATAAGAATTAAAGATTTTAAAATTTAAAAAATAAAAAAACTAAACAATTAAAAATAAATAAATAAATGAATAAAAAATGTCGAGAAACCAGAGATCAAATTGCCAACATCCAAGGATCATTGAAAAAGCAAGAGAGTTCCCGAAAACAAAACCATCTTTCTGCTTTATTGACTATGCCAAAGCCTTTGACTGTGTGGATCACAATAAATTGGGAAATATTCTGAAAGAGACGGGAATACCAGACCACCTGACCTGTCTCTTGAGAAACCTGTATGCAGGTCAGGAAGCAACAGTTAGAACAAGACATGGAACAACAGACTGGTTCCAAAAAGGAAAAGGAGTATGTCAAGGCTGTATATTGTCACCATGTTTATTTAACTTATATGAAGAGTACATCATGAAAAATGCTGGGATGGAAGATACGTGAGCTGGAATCAAGATTGCTGGGAGAAATATCAATAAACTTAGATATGCAGATGACATCACAACTATGGCAGAAAGTGAAGAGGAACAGGTATGTTGGGGAACTTCTTGAGTTGCAGCAAGGGTGTGAAGGACTCTTTCGAAGTTCCAGAGGTTAGGAGTGGTTTGCCTCGAGATGCCTCAGCGGAAATGGGCCTCATTGCGCCTGGAGGGGAGAATCTCCTGGATTTTTTCGAGCTGTGGCAGGTGCTCTCGAGTTACGACGGGGTCCACAGAGATCCGCTCTGGTGGACTCAGGAAAGGGCCAGTCGCCAGGCGAGTTGCTAGGGGGCATCTAGGGGTCCTTCCCAGTCGATGCCGGAGCCTAAGACCTTGTGTGGAGTCGGGGCCGGAACCTGAGGATTCCTGTCCACAGCTGACATGTATCTTGGGGTAATTCTGGAGTCTCGAAAGGGGAGTCAGTCTTCGTCTTCATTGGGGGCATGCACGTGCGCTTACCTCCCAAGCTGTAGCAGAAGCGTCAAACTTCCTGTAGCGTGGTACAAGGGATCTGAGGCATTCCCTCGAGGCTTTCCCTCGAGGCTTTCACACGAAGCTTTCCCACAAGGCTGTCCCAAGAGCCTCCGCGGTGTGAGTCAATCATCGGCGTGAACGTCGAGGCAGTGCAGGGAACACAGGATCCTCTGGAATGGACTGAGACATCTGGGGGACTCTTGGAATGGTGGGACTACCCTGGAGTTCCTCTCGCCTTTCCTGTTGAAAGCGCCTCATCTGGAGATGTGATGGGAACACTGGGAATTCTCTCCTGACAAAGTAGGGAAAGGATCCCTAATCTCCAGCTATGAGGCGGAACCGGGGCTCCTCTGGATGTGGGCGGGAACCTCGTGCTTCCTCTCGAGTGGAGACGGGTATGTCGGGGAACTTCTTGAGTTGCAACAAGGGTGTGAAGGACCCTTTGGAAGTTCCAGAGGTTTAGGTGTGATTAGCCTCGAAACGCCTCAGCGGAAATGGGCCTCATCTCGCCTGGAGGGGAGAACCTCCTGGATTTTCTCGACTTGTGGCACGTGCTCTCGAGTTACGACGGGGGACGTCAGGGACCCGCTCTGGTGGCCTCAGGAAAGGCCAGTCACATTGCAAGGTTTTAGGGGGCCACTCGGGATTCCTCTCAGGTCGATGCCGGGGCCTAAGACCTTGTGTGGAGTTGAAGCCGGAACCTGAGGATTCCTCTCCAGTGCTGACATGGATCTTGGGGTACTTCTGGAGTCTGCCCAGAGAAGTCAGTCCTCGGCTCGAAGTGGGGGCATGCACGTGTGCTTTCCTCCCGCGCGGTAGCCGCAGTGTCAGGCTTCCCGTCACGTCAGTCAAGGAATTTGTGGCTTCCCTCAAGACTTTCTCACGAGGCTTTCCCACAAGGCTGTCCCACGTGCCACAGTGGTGTGAGTAGATCCTCGGCCTGAAAGTCGAGGCAGAGCAGGGAAAACAGGTTCCTCTGGTATGGACTGAGACATCTGCGGGACTCTTGGAATGTTGGAAGGACCCTGGAGTTTCTCTTGCCTTTCCTGTGGAGGGAGCATCCTCCTGACATGCGACGGGAACGGCGGGAAGTCTTTCCCGATGAAGCAAGGAAAGGATCCCTCATCTCGAGCTACGAGGCTGAAACGGGGCTGCTCTGGATCTGGGAGGGACCCTCATGCTTCCTCTCAAGTGGAGACGGGTATGTCGGGAAACTTCTTTAGTGGCAACAAGGGTGTGAAGGACCCTTTGGAAGTGCCAGAGATAAGGTGTGATTAGCCGTGAGACTCCTCCACGGAAATGGGCCTCCTCTCACATGGAGGGGAGAACCTCCTGGATTTTCTCGAGTTGCAGCAGGTGCTCTCGACTTACGACGGGCACCTACGGGACCCGCTCTGGTGGCCTCAGAAAAGGCCAGTCCCCATGCGAGTTGCTAGGGTGACTCTCGGGATTCCTCTCCCATCGATGCTGGGGCTTAAGTCCTTGTGTAGAGTCGGGGCCAGAACCTGAGGATTCCTCTCCAGTGCTGACATGGATCTTGGAGTAATTCTGGAGTCTCCACAGGGCAGTCAGTCCTGGGCTCGAGTGGGGGCATGCACGAGCGCTTTCCTCCCGAGCTGTAGCAGCAGTGTCTCACTTCCCGGCGCGTGGATCAAGGGATCGGTGGCTTTCCCTCGAGACTTTCCCACAGGGCTGTACCTCGTGAAACCGTGGTGTGAGTCGATCCTCGGCTTGAAAGTCGAGGCAGTACAGGGAAAACAGTTTCCTCTAGAATGGACTGAGACATCTGGGGGACTCTAGGAATGGTGGCACGACCCTGGAGTTCCTCTCCACCTTTCTGTAGAGAGCGCCTCCTCTTGAGATTCGTCGGGAACACCGGGAATTCTTTCCCGAAGAAGTAGGGAAAGTATCCGTCATCTCGAGCTCCATGCGGAAACGGAGCTCCTCTGGATGTTTGATGACCCTCGTGCTTCCTCTCGAGTGGAGACGGGTATGTCGGGGAACTTCTTGTGTTTCAGCTAGGGTGTGAAGGACCCTTTGGAAGTTCCAGAGCTTAAGTGTGATTAGCCTCGAGACGCCTCAGCGGAAATGGGCCTCATCTCGCCTGGAGGGCAGAACCTCCTGAATTTTCTCGAGTTGTGGCAGGTGCTCTCAACTTACGATGGGGACCTCAGGGACCAGCTCTCGTGGCCTCAGGAAAGTCCAGTCCCCATGGGAGTTGCTAGGGGGCCTCTCGGGATTCCTCTCCCGTCGATGCCGGGGTCTAAGACCTTGTGTGGAGTCCGGGCCTGAACCTGAGGATTCCTCTCCAGTGCTGACAAGGAACTTCGGGTTCTACTGGAGTCTCCACAGGGGAGACAGTCCTCGGCTCGAGATGGGGCATGCACAATCGCTTTCCTCCCGAGCTGTAGCAGCAGTGTCATGCTTCCTGTCACGTGAATCACGTTATCTGTGGCTTTCCCTCGAGACTTTCCCACGAATTTGTTTTCCCTACACTGCCTCGAGTTTGACGCAGAGGATCTACTCCCACCACAATGGCACGAGGAACAGCCCTGTGGGAAAGCATCTTGGGAAAGCCTCGTGGGAAAGCCTCGGAGAAAAAGCCACAGATCCCTTAATCCACGGGACGGGAAGCATGACACTGCTGTTACAGCTCGGGAGGAAAGCACACGTGAATAGCCCCCACTAAAGAAGAGGACTGATTCCCTTGGGGAGACTCCAGAAGTACCCAGGATCCATGTCAGCACTGGAGAAGAATCCTCAGGTTCAGGCCCGGACTCCACACAAGGTCGTAGTCGCCGGCATTGACGGGAGAGAAATCCCGAGAGGCCCCTGAGCAACTCGAATGGTGACTGGCATTTCGTGAGGCCACCAGAGCGGGTCCCTTAGGTCCCCGTGGTAAGTCCGAGAGCACCTGCCGCACCTCGAGAAAATCCAGGAGATTCTCCCCTCCAAGCGAGATGAGGCCAATTTCCGCTGAGGCGTCTGGATGCTAATCATATCTAACCTCTGGAACTTTCAAAGGGTACTTCACACCCTTGCTGCAACTCAACAAGTTCCCCGACATACCCGACTCCACTCGAGAGGAAGCACGAGAGTCCCGCCCAGATCCAGAGGAGCCCCGTTTCCGCCTCCTAGCTCGTAGGAGGGATCGTTTCCCTGCGTGGTGGGGAAAGAATTCCCGGCAGTCCGGTCGAATCTCAAGAGGAGGCGCTCTCCACCAGAAAGGCGAGAGGAACTCCAGGGACGTGCCACCATTCGCAGAGTCCCCAGATGTCTCGTCCACTCCAGGGAAAACTGTTTTCCCTGCACTGCCTCCACTTTCAAGCCGAGGATTGACTAACACCATGGTGGCACGTGGGACAGCCATGTGGGAAAGCTCGTGGGAAAGCCTCGTGGGAAAGCCTAGTGGGAAAGCCTCGAGGGAAAGCCACTGATCCCTTGATCCACGCGAAGGGATGCGGGACACTGCTGCTACAGCTCGGGAGGAAAGCGTACGTGCATGCCCCCACTTGAGACGAGGACTGACTCCCCTGAGGAGACTCCAGAAGTACCCCAGGATACATGTCAGCACTGGAGAGGAATCCTCAGTTTCCGGCACCGAATCCACACAAGGTCTTAGGGCCCGGCATCGACGGTAGAGGAATCCCAGGTGGCCCCCGAGTAACTCGCATGGGGACTGGCATTTCCTGAGGCCACCAGAGCGGGTCCCTAAGGTCCCATAGTAAGTCGAGAGCACCTGCCGCAACTCGAGAAAATCAGGAGGTTCTCCCCTCCAGGCGAGTTGAGACCCATTTCCTCTGAGGTGTCTCAAGGCTAATCACACCTAAGCTCTGGAACTTCCAAAGAGTCCTTCACACCCTTGCTGCAACTCAAGAAGTTCCCCGACATATCCGTCTCCACTCGAGAGGAAGCACGAGAGTCCCGCCCACATCCAGAGGAGCCCCGTTTCCGCCTCATAGCTCGAGAGGAGGGATCCTTTCCCTGCGTGGTCGGGAAAGAATTCCTGGCATTCCCGTCGCATCTAAAGAGGAGGCGCTCTCCACAGGAAAGGTGAGAGGAACTCCCGGGTCGTGCCACCATTCCCAGAGTCCTACAGATGTCTCAGTCCATTCCAGGGGAAACCTGTTTTCCCTGCACTGCCTCCAGTTTCAAGCCGAGGATCAACTCACACCACGGTGGCACGTGGCACAGCCCTGTGGGAAAGCCTCGTGGGAAAGCCTCGTGGGAAAGCATCGAGGGAAAGGCACTGATCCATTGATCCACTCGACGGGAAGCATGACACTGCTGCTACAGTTCGGGAGGAAAGCACAAGTGCATGCCCCCACTCGAGACGAGGACTGACTCCCCTGGGGAGACTTCAGAAGTACCCTAAGATCCATGTCAACACTGGAGTGGAAACCTCAGGTTCCGGCACTGACTCCACACAAGGTCTTAGGTCCCAGCATCAACGGGAGAGGAATACCGAGAGGGCCCCCGAGCACCTCGCATGGGCACTGGACATTCCTGAGGCCACCAGAGCGGGTCCTGAGGTCCCCGTCATAAGTCGAGAGCACCTGCCGCAACTCGAGAAAATCCAGGAGGATCTCCCCTCCAGGCGAGATGAGGCCCATTTCCCTGAGGCGTCCTGAGGCTAATCACACCTAACCTCTGTAACCTTCAAAGGGTCCTTAACACCCTTGCTCCAACTGAAGAAGTTCCCCGACATACCCGTCTCCACTCGAGAGGAAGCACAAGAGTCCCGCCCACATCCAGAGGAGCCCCGTTTCCCCTCATAGCTCGAGAGGAGGGATCCTTTCCCTGCGTGGTCGGGAAAGAATTCCCGGGTTCCCCGCATCTCAAGAGAAGGCGCTCTCCGCAGTAAAGGCGAGAGGAACTCCAGGGTCGTGGCACCATTCCCAGAGTGCCCCAGATGTCTCAGTCCATTCCAGCGAAATCTGTTTTCCCTGCAGTGCTTCGACTTTCAAGCCGAGAATTGACTCACACCACGGTGGCATGTGGGACAGCCCTGTGGGAAAGCCTCGTGGGAAAGCCTCGTGGGAAAGCCTCGAGGGAAAGCCACTGACCACTTGATCCACGCGAAGGGAAGCATGACATTGCTGCTGCACCTCGGAAGGAAAGCGCAGGTGCATGCCCCCACTCGAGACGAGGACTGCCTCCCGGGAGACTCTAGAAGTACCCCAAGATCCATGTCAGCACTGGAGAGGAATCCTCAGGTTCGGCACAGACTCCACACAAGGTCGTAGTCGCCGGCATTCGGGAGAGGAATCCCGCGTGGCCCCTGAGCAACTCGCATGGGGACTGGCCTTTCGTGAGGCCACCAGAGCGGGTCCCTTTGGTCCCCGTGGTGTCGAGAGCACCTGCTGCACCTCGAGAAAATCCAGGAGGTTCTCCCCTCCAGGCGAGATGAGGCCCATTTCCGCTGAGGTCTCGATGCTAATCACACGTAAACTCTGGAACTTTCAAAGGGTACTTCACACCCTTGGTGCAACTCAATAAGTTCCCCGACCTACCCGACTCCACTCGAGAGGAAGCATGAGAGTCTCGCCCACATCCAGAGGAGCCCCGTTTCCGCCTCATAGCTCGTAGGAGGGATCCTTTCCCTGCGTGGTCGGGAAAGAATTCCCGGCGTTCCTGTCGCATCTCAAGAGGAGGCGCTCTCCACAGGAAAGGCGAGAGGAACTCAGGGTTGTGCCACCATTCCCAGAGTCCCCAGATGTCTCAGTCCATTCCAGGGAAACCTGTTTTCCGTGCACTGCCTCGACTTTCAAGCCGAGGATCGACTGACACCATGGTGGCACGTGGGACAGCCCTGTGGGAAAGCCTCGTGAGAAAGACCTATGGGCAAGCCTCGGGACAAGCCACTGATCCCTTGATCCACTCGACGGGAAGCGTGACACTGCTGCTACTGCTCGGGAGGAAAGCGCACGTGCATGCCCCCACTTGAGACGAGGACTGACTCCCCTGGGGAGACTCCAGAAGTAACCCAAGATCCATATCAGCACTGGAGAGAAATCCTTAGGTTCCGGCACGACTCCACACAAGGTCTTAGGCCCCGGCATTGAAGGGAGAAGAATCCCGAGAGGCCTCGGAGACTCGCATGGGGACTGGCATTTCCTGAGGCCACCAGAGCGGGTCCCTGAGGTCCCCGTCGTAAGTCGAGAGCACCTGCCGCAACTCGAGAAAATCCAGGAGGTTCTCCCCTCCAGGCGAGATGAGGCCCATTTCCGCTGAGGCGTCTCGAGGCTAATCACACCTAACTCTGGAACTTGCAAAGGGTCCTTCACACCCTTGCTGCAACTCAAGAAGTTCCCCGACATACCCGTCTCCATTCGAGAGGAAGACACACATCCAGAGGAACTCCGTTTCCGCCTCATAGCTCGGGAGGAGGATCCTTTC